>NC_053183.1:7575757-7878787 GCF_905163445.1 Pararge aegeria
TAAACCGTGGTAACCATTAATAGGTAATCAGTATTTATGAAATAGTATAAAAATAATTAAATTGTAGGTGTAAAAATGTTTTTCTGAGGGTTAGGATAGTGAGTTAATGAAATGTGGTATATACCACTAAGTTAATGAAATGTTTGAACTTTATTTATTAACTTAAACAATTGCGGAACACAGGATCCTGCGTTGTTGTTAAGGAATGATGATTTGTGAAAACGCGTGTGAAACTAATAAGTAATGTGGTGTGAGACATACGGGCGTTGATTCCAGAGAAAAGAGAGAATCGTAAATCTATCTGTATTACGTTTTAAATTGAAATACATTTTTACCGAAAATAAGACTAGCTGTGTATATTGTTTTGAATCTCGAATAGTAGTTGTACTAGTAATACTCAGTGGCGTGCATAGAGGGTACGCACAGGGTATGCAGATGATATAAAATGAAAAAAAATCTTAAGGCATTGTAAGAGTTATAAAAATCCTACTCTTAAGTATTTATAACTCGTACTGGAAATTTTCTTCATTTTATATAATCTGCATGCCCTGTGCATACCCTCGATGCACGCCACTGGTAATACTTTACTATAAATTGGTATGAAAACTCTAGGAGAATCCGAACGCACTGTGTAGGTTCCACCAATAAGTGACGATATTACGACTTGAATGCACTTATGAGAATTCACATAAATGTTTGTGATTGCGGATCAAGTTTTCTTTTTTCTGACCTCTGCCAAAGTAACACACAAAATATTTACAAGTATTTTTGCTATAATTTATCCTTATTGAAATTAAATTTATTTTTTTAATTGTGTACCTTAGGGTTAATGCACCCTGCGACAATAACGACGCGTATCCCATTCATATGCTATCGATACAACTTTTTAAATTTTAAATTATTTATATTATAGTTCCATCTGTGCCGAGCACAGATGTGAGATGTTGATAGGCTCGATTTGGTTTGGCATGAATAAGTACGTATAAGTACGTACCTCCTTGACGTGATATGTACTTGACTTTTGTACATTTTAAATTCGATGAAATTGGTTTTACATGAACCTCGGGGAAAACAATATACGCGGGGTCAGTTTGGATAGAACGGACATAATCTTCTGTTTGTCTGAACTGACTCATTAAGTGTACGTCCTGAGCCTAAATCAAAATATGTTGATTTATGCGCGCGTTAAAAACCAAGATATGTTCGCAAAAAAAGTCATTCTTATCATACTGTATTACATTCTAATAGTAACACTTCCTTGATTGGTAACGTTTAGTTGTTGACTCCTTATCTACATTCGACGTACTACGTCCCAGCGTGCATTAACCCATACCGAAAGTCCCGCGGTCAGAAATATAAATGAGGTAATAATAACATTCCATGATCTTATTTATTGTGTATATTGTCGGTTATGTGCGTACATATTTTCATGTACAGTCGCGTAACTTTATTATAGTTTTATATTTAATTATAATATTAACACATTTAGATCTTCGTTGTGCCAGCTCTTTACGTGTTAAGGTTTTTCGTACTTATTATAATAGTTGTTACTGCTTTTATGTGATTCAGCCATTGAGTATTCGAAATTATAGCAAAAATAGATTTAATAATGTACTATCTACACTTTCCGAGTCTAACCGATTGAATCCCCTTAGGTGAGGAAAGTGCAGGTAGTCCTTAAGCCTTTCACAGACGTTAGCTGTGATAGAAAAATATATTAATAAAAGTTACAGCTGTGTGTGTGACTGGCTTCTTATGACGTGTAATATATGTAAACTTTAAAAACTGTTTGAAAAAAAAGTAATAAATTCAATTTAACTTTAAATATTAACTGAGTTATGAAATAAATGTATCACATAATGTATTATAAAAAAAAATGCTTATGTTAAATGAATCTTATGTAGTTTAAAATGCTAGCTAAATATGATTAGCCAATGCTATTTTCTGAATATTTGCTGTATGCAAGAACTCTATTGTATTTATATATAGTGAAATGAGGTATGGATGGAGTGCATTTGATTTTTATATAAAATAAAACTATATGATGACATAATATACATTGTGTTTTATATTTGTTCCTGTAAAACTGTCGCGTAGATGGACTTTGACCGACCGACAGACGATCTAAACTAGGGTTGTAGAAAAATGTCGATATCTTTTTTTGACTTCCATAGATTATACATCAAAAGAAGCCAATTTTCCATTCGTACTAATTCAATATACAAACTAAGTCCAAAATGAATTCAAAATCTCTATATTATTTACTAGGTGTTACTTATGACAACCCTATTGAAGATAAGAGGATAATAAGGACCGACATGTGCATAGCAACTACGCTACGCGACGCGTACCTAACAAAAAAATGACAGGTGTGACTCCTGTCACACAAAAATATAATATACTAGCGGATCCCAGCGCCATCTGTAGAGCTGATTTGTGAATCTAAACCATTCAGGGTGCCACCCAAACGCTAACAAAAAAATCATTCAAATCGGTCCAGCCGTTTACGAGGAGTTCAGCGACATACACACGCACACAAGAAATATATATATATAAAGATAGAGAATAGTAAAGATAGTATTTTTTTATTTCATCCGGAGGTTTTAAGAAATTCTGATTGCAAATTTGCTTTAAAGGTAATTTAGATTTTTATTACACATTGCAAAAAATATAAGTCAGAAATATGGTCAAGAAAACATATCTTGTTTGGAGAACTTCATAGTTTTTTATTTTTTTTTACTATATAGAAAAGTGCTTGACTGCAATTACACCTGATGGTAAGTAATGATGCAGCCTGAGATGGAGCGCGCTTGCCTTGAAGATGCCTATTCACTCTTGATTTGAATGTACTCAGATTATAGTTAGGTTAGGTAGTCGGGGAAGACGGAAGATGGAAGGGCATTCCAGGCCTTTGCGGTGCGGATCAGAAAGGAAGAAGCAAAACGAAATGTATCTTGTAGAATACAGCTAAACAGGCAACCTTGTGCCGGTGTTCAAGACTTTGAAGTCTAGTGACTACAAGGTCGTTGCCAATGAGTCTCCTAGCACGACGATCCACCGAATCCAAAGCATCAAGCTGGTATTTGGCAGAGCCATCCCATAAATGACTGTAGTACCATGCACGACCGAACTTGAGCTTGGTACAGGGTTAGAAGCTGTTCCGGAGTAAAGTAGAGCTCAACTTTGTCGAGGACGCCAAGTTTTTTGCCAGCAGTTTTAGCTTTGGATTCGAAGCATAGATATAATAATATTAAGTACCTACTATATTCGAACACCTCATTCTGTATACCTTCATACACCCATTAAAATAGTGCACTGCTGGAGAGTTTGTTCATAATCACCACGCCAGGCAGACGCAGGTTGGAGGTTTGTTGTCGCTAGACGGTACTAATAGCACAGAGGACGCTGCTGCACGTATTTCGTTATATAATCTTAGTCGACAAGTACGAGACCCGCGGGAAGAACAGGGGTGGTGACAACTGAATTTTGGTCTGCTGTCAACACGCGGCATGCAAAAGAAAATACCTTGTTGAGCTATTTTTGGAAAATGGTCTTTTAAATGATTAAACCGGCGGCGAAACTATGTGACATAAGATCGTAAATAATAAATTTTAGCGTGAAGGAAATCATTCCACGCAATTTCACGGATGTAACTTAGTTTCTTTTATGAATATGCTAGTAATAGTAGTCAATTATAGTTATTTATTTTGCAAATGTGGCATGTTGGTAAACAAGTCCACCGGTGCAATATTTTTTTAATGCAATCGTGAGTGCTTTCTTACAAATGTGATAAAGTAACGCCCTATAAATATAAAAGCTTCGAAAACGTGAGACAGTTTTACTTAACTTGGTACCTTAGGTTATTTTACGAGTCATCGATAGCCTAGGTATAACAGCAATAGCCTATTAACAGTGTTACTGTAGGACTGAAGATCTCTCCCGATATGAGGGGTTGCCTATAAACACCCGGCTATGTGGGACTCTTCTTAGACACGGCGCGTTTAGAACCCTCGTAGTTTTAGTTTTAAGTTTATGAATGTAAGTAGTTATCGCCAGCATTTCACTCCTATGTTCATATGATATTGTATGTGATGAACGCATCAAAAGTATCATCTTTTTGCCCATTTGAATAAAAAAATATTTGACCTTGACTTCGATACCCATCTTGGGCAGAAGGGTTCGTGATCGCAGTAGATGGTTGTAGTAGCAGAAAAAGCTTCTGCACGTTCTGTTATATAAGTACCCTTAGAGGCCACAACACATCTGAATTCCGTTCGGTAATTCCCACACAACACAAATTTTACGATTAGAGAAATTTCAAGTAACCTATAGAGAACTTGTTTAAAGATTCAAGATCTTTGTAGCGCATTGTCTATGTCTAAATGTTCCAACTAGCTAAAGACATCGTTGAGCTTATGTGACAGTGCAACGAAAGGATTTGTTTGCCTGATCATTAGGGTCAAGTACTTCTCGCCGGGCCTTGGATTATTACCCCACTTTCAGAGAATGATGAAACACATGCCTTTCAAATAAGTTCACTTACATGGAAAAATAATGAGACTACTCAAGACAGCCTTTGATGTGAACTGCACAATTAGGCCTTCCTTAATTGTTCGATATGAATCCTTTATGAATGAAACTGCGCAAAAAGGTTTTATTCTCTCATTCCACTACAAAAAAATTTTAGCTGAGATAGCTTAAAAGCTAGCAGTGGTTAGGGCTTCGGCCCCTATAACTTTCCGGAGTTTTGTGCGTTTTTTTTCAATTTAATCAATTAAAATATATACCTATTGATTTAACGGTGAAAGAAGAATGTTCTCAAAAGAGTCCACTTGACTACGGATTACAAGGCCCTGCCTTCGATCCCGCATCGGCATCAAACAGTTAGGTATTGTTTTCTGTCGAGAAATTATCACTTTTGTAAATTATTTATAACTAACACAAAAAAAAACATTAAAAAGTCCTAACTTATATTGGAGCAGTGTACAGTGTGTAACCTCTTAATATTTCTCTACTATTCGAGTGGAGGTCTGTTGCCAGCAGTGATAGGTAGGTACATTAATTCCGGGGACATTCAGGCTATCACAGCTTTGTGAAGCAAATATAGGGCACGAATTCAGTAGTAGTTTTCGAGAGACCAGTTCGTTGTGATTTTTAACTTTAACTTTTTTCTTTTCTATTCCACCAAAGTATTTTGACAAACGCTTAAGTACCTATACATTCGTTATCTATTCATTATGCATTGTCCGTATTTAAAAAATCCTTGCCTTTTAACTAGCTGAATCAATTTTGAATTCAATTTTGAAAGTCCCACTTTCACAGATAGGTAAGACCCGAAATTGCAGGGTTTAATTGAGTTTGTTAAGTTTAAGCTTTAAGGGTATTCCAAGTGTCCCTTTTGAAATGCTAGATTTATTTAGTCTTTAAGCCTATAAAACGGAGAAACTGAAATAAACGCCGAACGCTAAAAATTGCAAGTTGAAAATTAGAATCCAATTGAGGTGACTTGTCAAGTCTAGCTTAAATACTGCAATCTGTGAATTATGTACCTAGGTAGGTACATAATTCACAGATTGCAGTATTTCAGGCAAAGCAAATTATTGTATATCAGGGACTTGTACAAAGTAGCATTGTGTCTAGTAATGGTCTAGTGGTTCACGAGGTATCTGGTCGGACCAAGAATCGGTTAGGTGTTGGATATTGCTGTGAAATATATCACAGTACGAGGAGTTAGGAAATTGGCGGTGTCTATTTTCCTGCTACACAGAGCACGGTAACCTGTCGGGTATGTCTTGGTTATTATTTATAATCTGTCGGCGGGTCCATTTTTTGTAAAAGGGAGAGGAAGATATGATTATTTGATAAATCCCTTACTGGCTAGCCTATCTTATTTCATCTAAAGATTGTTTCGTCATTTGTCAATCATCGGGTAATATCGTAACAAAGTGCCTAACATATCAATACACAAAACAATACACTTGCATATTTAAAATTACATAATTTAATCGCAAGTAACCGCAAATTGGCAGAGGTTAATGAAAAATAATTCCTCGTTATCGCGTAAGTTTGTATGAGACGTGCTTGTATTGCGCAGTGCTCCATTGGCCGACTGCTGCCTTCCGCGTCGAGCCACGCAACAGTTGTGTAACAGACCGCAACTGCCATCAAACCGAGCAGTGCACATACATCGATAGGATATTTTATACGTGTAAATTAAAATTCAAAATAAACTCCTCAATGGATGACGTTTGACGGAATTCATTAGCTTAAACACTTGTTTAAAGCAGTTGTACGAGCCGTGGAGTCCAAGCTCCCAAGATAAAACGAGTTTTGCGGGAACTGTACTGTACTTACTCCAACCCGAGGTCGGTTCTTGCGCAAATATAAATGGTTTTCCTGCTTTGGCAGTGTTGTGCTCATTGCATAATTTGCAGAATTCTGTAGTTATTTTAAGCACTTTATGTTACTTAAGTAGTCACTGATATATATAATATCAAAAGACTTGTGATTGAAAGCGGTGAAGTGCGAGCTGGATTCGCCTGGAGCTCGTTTCCATGGAAAATAAAAAAGAGGAACTTCGTTATTGGAAAATTTCTTGGACCCGCAGTCACAGGTTCAGAATCTCGAATCTCGAGAAATCATTAATAAAAAATAAAGTAACTAAATACTACGTATAACGGTATACTTACATGTCTTAGTATTCATATATAAAAGTACCTAACCTAAAAATGGTCAACTCAAACTAGTTGTAATTAATTAATATCACATAAAAATGTATAAATTATATATACCTGTATAGCGTGAGCGTGTGAACGTCTGTGTGGATTATTGTTTAAAAATTTGCAAAATAATTTTTCCCAAAGTGAGACTGGACGAGACTGGAATTGCGAATGTAGCCTTTACATTTCCTCCGTGTCTCGGACAGCACATTAGCCATCGATCCCGTCCGTTATTAGAATTCGTAGTCAACTCGACATGGAGCAGCGTATTGGTCAAACCCCATACCTATATTATTTTTATAACTTGCGTAGTCTCTTACACTGCATTTCTTTTATACACAATATGTACCTAATATGTGTTTTATAAGGGAAGAGCGAGATCTTCTGGAACAGGTTTTAAACTTAACAGAAGTTCTCCGCCTTATCTGCTATTGTTATTATGTGATAAAATAAATTTTCATTTTATTTCAATTCATTTTATTTTATTTTAGGCAAAAGTTAAATTTTTTAGCCGCATTTGTAGTCGCATGTAAGTAGTCGAGACTGACTAGTTATTTTATTGGTCGTTGTAATTACGTTTCAGTTATGCCAAAATCTGTTTTGTTTGTTGAATAAAAAAAATCCTATTGGCATGAGATACTAGGTAGTACCTAGGCACAAAATAAAGCTCCAGCCATCCGTCTTAAAAATTGCAAGAAGTTCTAGCGCTAAAGATGTATAAACCACTTATGTAACTCCAATACGCAACAATTAGTGTGTAAGTAAGTTCGATTAATTATCCATTAATTTCTTTGCCGATACCGTGGGAGTGCGGAACAACACTTGAACAATAAACTTCGCATTAAACATGAACGTTGAACAAACGAAGATCCTTTTGGGGTACTTTTGCCTACATATAATGGTATGTCACAAATTCTTCCCAAAAATTAGGAAGGATTTACTTAACCCGCATTACCGTACTGGTACCAAAACCAAGGACTTTCATTCTGCAAAAAAAGATTTAAAAATAAAAAAAGGAAACATATCTCTTTATAACTGGGAAGTTGGAACCAAACTACATTTGCATTTGTATTTATTTACTGGTTTGTATTTCTTTCTATTAGTTTTATAAGAGTACTTTTTGCTAAACTACGGCCAACTTATTTATAGATAAACATTTCATTAAATTAATTTGTACGCAATTTATGTTTATTTCGGTTTGCTTTAAAATCTCACAGTAACCTATGAAAGGTTGACGACATTTTAGTCATCTCTGTGTAAAATTTCGTGATTCCAAGTAATTCTAGTACTATCCCAAAGTAAAATAATGGCGTTGTTACTTCCTCTCCCGTGTGAGAGCATGTTAAGCTGTCATACATTATGCGTGATATGCATCATTAAAACCCGCCGACCATTGAAGCAGTTCCTGGTCCTATTCTCTAAAAACTTGAATGCTCTAGAAACTTTAAATAATCGGATTTTTCCCATCTATTCATATTTATCACTTCGTTCGTTGGCACGTTATAAGTCATATAAAATATTTCTCTGAAAATTTGGCAAGTATGCTCGCCAAGCCAACCCTAGAACATTGTTAAGATTTTAATCGCACTTGCCATTCTTATTTATTTATTATTATTTTTATTTATTATTTATGTACCATAAATTGTGATTTATTGATAATTCTTATTCATTGATCATTATTTTTCAACCGTCTTCCAAAGGAAGTTGACTTCGTTTGACTTTGGATGTTTTCTTTTTGTAATGTCAATCTACATTAAAATATATTTTGGTGCTTTGTTTAAATTGTAAGTGGCCTACTCAGTACCTACTATTTTCATTTGGCAATGGTCTTAGATATTTGGAGAGATGAATGATTTAACTCCTCAACCAATAACAGCGTAACCTAGAAGAGCAACTGCTGACGTTTCTTGCCAGCTTTTTTTCGGTAGAGTCTGCCTTCCGTGTCACCGGCGCCAAGGCTCTACAAACCTACAAACAGACATACTTAACGTTTCACAAGTCCTAGACTGTCTTCTTGTAATAATTGAATTTTAAATTTCAGGTAGCTTCTTTGAAATAACGCCTAAACATACAAATTTCGTAGTATAAAATAACATGAGGTATAGATCTTATATCTTTAAACGAGCAATTCTTGTATATATAGATATAATTGGAATCTCGGAATCGGCTCCAACGATTTTCATAAATTTTAGTATACAGGGGGTTTCGAGGGCGATAAATCGATCTAGCTTGGATTCGTTTTTAGAAAATGTCATCTGTGTTTTCCAGTAATAACCGATTTGGTGCAGACGAAGTTGCACGGGTCAGCTAGTATTATTTAAGTTACAACCTAGGCTGCGATGTAAAAGTTGCACATTCGCGCTTTTACTTACTTGTTAATTGATATTGCAAAGTTTCTCCAATAGTTCTAATTAGCTCCTCAGTTATTACTGAGGAGCAGTAAGTTTGTCCACGATACACGAGATGAAGTGGAAGCAATAAAGTTATTTTCCACGTACCTGCTCTGCACTTTGCACAACTTTAAAGTAATGTTAGATACTATGTCTTCGGATAGCTCATACAAATCATCGCTGCCTTGGATCTATATTATTTCCTTTTCTGCAGCGCAGAGTTAAGGCGTTGAATATTTCAAGTTAAGCACTATAGTTTATAGTGCAAATTTTAATAATCTTTTGGTGAAAAAATGTGTTATTCTCGAACTATCTATTGCTGCTGACTAAGCGGTTATGAACAACAATACAATTTACTTGATAAAAAAAATGATATAGCGAAAAGTCGAATGTTTGAATTTTTAGGACAATTCTTTCCTAGTAAGGTAAATAGGTATAAGATTCCTAACTAAATCAAATAATACCCGTGGTATATTATATTTGTTGAAAAGATAATTGTTGAAAAGATTTTGTATGACTATTTTAAGATACTTTTTCGATATATTATTTTTTATTACGTAGCCTGTTTATCGAATGAGGCTGTAAAACTTGCTAGTGTTATAACTAATAATATAAAAGTTCTAAACAAATTTTACATATATCCTGAAGGAAGACGTAGATCCCCGAACAAATAAACGGTTAATTCACACCGACATAAACGCGAACGATGTCTTGTGCACCAGCCTTCTTACTACTCTGAAATTGTAAAGACGTCATTTAGCAGGAAATAATAAACAATTCACGCGTGATAAAAGAAAGAAGTCTTTGGTAGTGGCCAATATACTGCTAACGAGCATTAGTGGTACCTACTTATTCATCCTGGAGGTAAATTTATATTTTTAAAGTTTCACTTTCAGTTAACGTTAACCTGGATAAAATAGAATCACTAGTAAGCCTTTAGGGGTTTTACGTAGGTTGATGCATAAATGCAATAAACAATGTCAAGACGTAACAAATTGTAATGGAAACTTCGGCATTGAAGCCTTTATATTGCCCCTGCAGGTCACAGCCTGAGATTGCTGTGCTAGATAATTGAGAACAAGGTTTTCTGTCACACGAGGAACATTGTTGTTTTATAACTTTGCGTTATTAGCTACAGTACCTATATTGTTAACAATTGCTTATAGAGCGGCGCCCGATCCAACGTTAAGAGCTTACATCATCATCATTATTATCATTTTGATTATCGAACATCACGCCGTAGAAATATATTTATTCCACATCATTTGTATCATTTTAAAATTTAAATTCAAAATTTTTTGATGCGAATTAGGGTGGTTTGTATACAGATGAATAAAGGAAAAGCACTGATAAGCAGTGGCGTGCATAGAAGGTATGCACAAGGTATGCAGATTATATAACGTGAATAAAATTTGTAGTAGAAGTTATAAAATCTAAAGGGTAGGCTTTTTATAACTACAATGCCTATTCTTAAGTTTTTTATAACTTGTGCTGGAGATTTTTTAATTTTATGTCATCTGCCCGCTTTGTGCATACCCTGTATGCACGCCACTGCTGAAAAGCACAGCCAAATATCGCCTTACAGCATGCAATGTTGTACAAAAAAAATTGAAAGTAAAAATATTGAAAGTTTAACAATTAAAAACCAATAAATGTCCTTTATAATAATTTCTATAATTAAAATTATGGTACGAATAATAAATCATATAATTATTTGTCTAATAGAACATCTATCATGCGTAAAATAATTTCTGCCTTGCACTTGGAAATTGTGAAACATTCTACTGTATTCCGTAAAACAATAATTTGGAGTTATTCAAGAGGCGGATAACTAAGTTCTTCAAAGGCCGGCAACACATTAGTTAATACTTTGGTGCTGTTCATGAGCGGCTATAATCAGTTAGCTGCAGGTTTGCCCGCTTTTATATCTACCGATATACAATCACTCCCTTCGTCCATCCACGAAGGTATTTTATAGGGATTTCAAAACTCCAGTCTTTTGTGCGTTTACCAAAGCGTGGTCTCCAGTCCTTCACCTTGGGAATCCAACGTCCATCGGTTCTCCGAACAATGCGCCTCACCCACTGTCATAGTTTTGCAACTCCTTGACCCATGCCGTAAATCTTCTTATCGGATTATTCATTCGGATTCGGATCACATTCACTCATTTCTAATTGGATGACTGGAGATACTTCAAATTTACGTATCTTCATCGCTCGCTGTGTCACTCCGAGCTTTCCTAACAGGTCCAGTTAGCGGCCATGTTTGAATGTAGTTTCAAGTCTACGAGTACCCTTAATACTTATATATTAATGTGAAAGATTTTGTTTGTTAGTCCTTCCTTTACAGCCTATCTAAGCAATTAATGAATTTGATTTTTGGCAAAATTATTAAAAAGGGAGGTGACATAGGCTACTTTTTATCTCAGGAAAATAAACGATCGCTTAGGTTATGTAAAAAAAAAACCGTAATAAAGGCCGGAAGAAAACGGGCAACACTAGTAGACTATAAAGTTCCATCAAATCACAGCTTTTGTTATAACTAGAATCATATAATTACAACAAATCGCCTATCATCATTAACATTATCAAGCCATTATCGGCCCATCAAGAACACGGGTCTAATCTTATAATGACAAGGGTTAAGGCCGTAGTTCACTGGCCAACTGCAGAATGGTAGACAGTATTGAGAATTGAGAACATTATTGATATGTTTAAACGCACATAATGAAAGTGTGTGGCAATTGGCCGGGCACATAGTTCGGAGAAAGGATGGACGTTGGGGTCCCAAGGTGCTGGAATGGCAACCCCGACTTGGTAAGCGCAGCGTTGGTCGACCCCCAACGAGGTGGACAGACGACATTAAGCGCGTCGCAGGTAGCCGATGGATCCAAGCGGCTCAGAATCGTGGAACTTGGAACTCCCTACAAAAGACCTATGTCCAGCAGTGGACGTCTATTGGTTGATGTGATGATGATGATGAATGAAAAGCACGAAGCGAAAAGTTACGTTAAGTTTTAGTTAGAGGTCGATACCAGAGTTCTTACTTTGTTCCACCGTAAGCCCGAAGTCCTGAACACTTCCATCATTATGTTAAAATCATTTTATTAATTTCTGCCATATAAACTAAAACAAGCTTTTCAAAAGGGACTCATATCTTTTAACTGTATAGCTGTCCAATGGCGATAGGTACCTACCGAAGTAAAGTTTCCAAAGACGAAAACTGAGTGCTCTTAATACTAACTGCAAGATGGCCTGATCCTCGCTTCTGAAATTTGACGATAACCGGATTTACCGAAAATTTGTAACTCGAGTCACATAAAAAGCACGTTTAGTGGCACTCAAACAAGAAGTGCTGCATTAAATTTGTAAACTAAATCTCCTTTTGGTCTGTTGAATTCGGATATTATGTCTTTGACTTCTCGTAAGCTATCCGTGAGGATTTCCGCAAAAGAATATTTTAAATGCTTGTTTTGCATATTATGACTCGAAAGAGACTGTATAGTAGATCGATCTCTCAATATTATGTACAACGAATTAACAAATTGACTAATAGTTATGTATCTATATACCTACATTATTAATTCCGTGCGTTCCGGTAAAAAATTATTGCAAATTTTCTAAATTTCAACATTCTCATGTAGGTTACATATCCTTTGATCAAATGTTTTGCGCGTAGAGTTAGTAGTTACATAAAACGAAATACACTATGTACCTACCTGTAGGTGAAGTTTTTTAGAAATCATCTGCAAAGGTGAACTATGTGTTATGTAAATGTGCGTAATCATGTAATTTCCATTGTTTATTGTTTGAAAATGAAGTTGTATATTTACTTACTACTACGCCAAACTTATTTGTATATAAACGAGTTAGCACCAATAATACATCACCTGCAGTATAATGCAAGGGTGATCTACCAGTGTTTATTTTGTAACTGTTCTGACATTTGCTAAACGGTGGCGACCTCTCATGCGGCGACGGCGACTTATCATCTCCGTACAAAATTGTAAGATTTTTGAAAAGTAGACCTAGACTGGTTGCTGGCTATATAACTGAGTCGGGAAGTAGAAAAATTCAAGATTTCGAGCTGGCATGAATGGCTAAATTGGGTAGACATATATTTACAGGTCACACTTCTCAACTCTGATGATGGAATTCTTTGATATTATCGTAAAAATTATGACGGGTTAAGATAGGATATGAACTGTTTAGAGAGGTTTTAGCTGAGTTTATCTTCTCTATATTCCTCTTGAAACCGAATCAGACATTTTACATTTTTTTTTCAAAATATCAGGTTAGGTAAAATATTTAAAACAAAAAAATACCAAATCAAATTATTCGTCATTGTTTTGCTTATAAGTATGTAATATTTTAATATACCTAGGTAATTACTCGTTGTTACCACCTGAAAAAGTCTTTTTTTTTTGTTATATAGATAAAGCAACTGCCAAGCGTTTCATCACACTGTACAAGATTCTGAAATTACAGCCAACACTAAAGTTAAAGTCCTCAAACTGTAGGTAAAATAAATACCTTAGTTAGCAAAGTTCAAGCAAGTATTCAGTAAAATTATTTATCAAAGTTTGTCTGCAATCTAAGACTTCAGACACATTATGCCGTCCCGTATATTTATATACGAAGGTTCCAAGGCCGTTGTATAGATTGGTACAAATGTTAAATAATCGTTAAAATGTATAAAAGCAATATGTTATTGCTAGGTGAAAATGGTAGATATAAGAGTCAGTATCCGAGAAATGTAATATAATTATTTATTTTTCAATATTATTCGACTTCCTCTAAAGTCATAAAATAATAGGTAGTTACTCATATATTATTTATATTATTTTTTCTTTCAAGAACGCATTGACACACTGACAGACAGACAGGAGTCATCTGCCATACCCCTAACAGGCTAGCCCAGTGCCATATTAGACTGCGTCATCGCTTATGACAATGTGAGATTGCAGTCCGGACTAACGTAGTGTTCAAGAGAGCTAGAACTACGACTTTAAGCATTCGTTGAGTTAAGATGTGGCGTTATCAGTAAGTTCCTAGAATATTCTCTCACCGAGACCACAGGCTCGTAAGCAGCAGAGATGTCTTACACCAAGGTATGTTATCGTATTTGTGATTGAATTAATCACTTGCCTCTTACCAACTAAAATAAAGAACCTTAACGAATGCATATACAATTCATGTAAGTGTGAGTGCGTAACTTTACAGCGAAATAATCACGAAAGAAACTATATATATTTTCTATCATATTTTCATTAATATTTTCTCTCAGGATAAAAAAAAACTTGTGTAAGTTATTTGTGTACTGAGTTTTTCGATTGTTCAAAATGTTCTTGAATTACTAATTTATTATAAGTGCAGGTTACAAAAACATTGAAAAAATATATTAAAAATATCTATTTAATGATGAACTGAACGACTCCTAGAAAGCATCCAATAATGTAACAAAAATGTAAATTGCAACGTTGCATACCTTCTGTAATTGAATCCGGACTTTAACCCCGGTTACTATCACTAAATTGTGATAATAATCGCATCAGTTTAGCGGTGTGTCTTTGCTCAAAAACCCTCTCTCCTATGACACAGGATTTGTGCCTAGCAGAGAACGTAAACAGGCTAAGTGGAAAGTCATGAAGACCTTTTGTTCGACAGCCTGTACTACGTATCCATAATACGTATTTTACTTTCCCTGAATTCTAATTAAACGAGTGTCAACACCGAAATTTAAACCACACGGGATTTGCTTCTATAATATAAATAATTTATTTAGCACAAAGTACATATACATATGACATAAGTACAAAGCTTAGGTAAAATAAACCCCAGAATTACTTTTATAATTGGAACCTTGCACCTACCAGCATGTCCCACCTACAGGGCGGGAGATAAAAATGATATCCCCCGATTATACCCCCTAACAAGGAATATAATGAACGTGTCCTCCTGCTAAAGCACAGGAACATGGAATAGGATAACATAGCCCTCGTTTATTAATACACATATATTATTTGGATATTAAATAATAAATAAATAATAAATAAATATACTACGACAATATACACATCACCATCTAGCCCCAAAGTAAGCGTAGCTTGGGTACTAAGATAGCTGTTGAATATCTTTATGAATATAATACATATAAATACTTATAATATACAGATAAATACCCAGACACTGAAAAACAATCATGTTCATCACACAAACATTTTCCAGTTGTGGGAATCGAACCCACGGCCTTGGACTCAGAAAGCAGGGTCGCTGCCCACTGCGCCAATCGGCCGTCTAATATATTATTTCTACTTGTGCGCCAGTGCTCTGAGTGTTGATAAAGCTGTGGGAGAAGATACAGTTTTACCCTTTCCCCGGGGATATAATTGTCTTGGAATTTTTATTTATACAACCACTACTAATAATAACCTAATTATATTAAACATGGAAAAGCATAGTTAGGCAACTATTTTCGGTAAATAAGGAAAATTAAACCAAATAGAAATAGTACTTTTTATATATATATTCAATAGAAGCGATGATATCCTAGTGGGTATGCCTTTAAGTTAATAATTCATTATTGATAATACTGTGGGGCAGTTTAAGAGGGATTAATAATACGTATTATGACAAGTCTATACTACAAGGTATCTTTGGAGGACGCTGCAATTGTTACGAATGTAGCGCTCGGCCTAGCCCGCTGCCAACCTTCCCCTTGAATCACTTAAATCTCTATTACTGAGAACGGCATTAAAACCGATGTAAAGTATAAAATATACACACAGCGGGAGTGAATATAAAGTAATTACTCGGAAAGTATAGATGGATTTGTATCACTACAAGGCCCATTAAAAAATATAATAGTAATAATTGACGGATAACGAACGGTGGACTTGCTCCGCGTTATACCTTAGCGGTTGAACACACCGATAGCGCGATGTAAAGAACGAGTGGCGCCATCTAGTTATACACATGTTAAGCTACAAGTTGTTATGGCGTAGTACTAACTCTTTGTAGGCTGCGCACAATAAGTCATCCTAAAAATATTTGTATGGTTTCACGTGAGGTCAATTTTTATTTATTTTATTTTTCCGATAGAAGCTAAAGTCAATACAATAGAATAACTGTGTCTTCATGTGAAAAGGTATATCGTGCCTTTATTGCATAAAGAGTGCACTTTGTTAGAAACCTTTTGTGTAAGAACTCGTCCGGAATGGTACCTACTACCGCCCCGTTTATTAATTCTTCATTCGAGCAGCATTTGTGAGTTCTTTTTGGGACGTGTTACCCTGTTTATGGGCGATTGTTATTCTGCTTACAATCAGGTGGGGCATCTGCTTGGTCGGTTTATAAAGCGAGTAGTAAAACGATGTATTATTATAAATTAAAGGTTTTCTTCAAAGCTAGTAGTAAAACGATGTATTATTTTACTTTCAAGCTTTTCTAAAGTGATTCGATCCTATTTGTGATGTTTTTCTTGTACGCGTCTCTTGCTCGCACCCCTCAATAAAGTCTCGCTTTAGTGAGTACCTAAGTATGTATAAATAAAAACCTTAGCTTTATTAAACCTTTTTCCATCAGAACTAACCCAAGCCACAGTATATGCCTAACATAACATACTCTAAGTATTTTTTTATTCATAATATTAGTTACAAGTTATTTTATGGAATACCTACTTAAGTACAAACACCAATAAATTATAATTCAAATCAGACTTTAAGTTATAAGTAATAATAATTACTAGATAGTACAGAAATTAAAACATTTGTATTTTTTTTATTAATGTTAAGTAATAAATAAATACGTTTTTATTTACCGAACCTAGGTACTGGTATATTATATTGCAATAAGTAAAATAGCTGAGTTGAATAAGGGAAAAATTCAAATAAAAAAAACATTAAAAAATAATTAAAAAAATCATGGAAAAGATAATTATTATCCCGGAAAAGCACCTGAACTGTTCCTGAAGATACTTTGCAGCCTGGTGATATTTTTAGCCCGATTTCGATAACCAAATCAATCAAGAATGAAGATGCGACAATAGCTTATTTGAATAATAAAATGGGTTTTAAATCTGTTCGTGTTTTTTATCAACACCGAACTTTCCACTCATCTTTACGTGTTGTACCTACCTAACACAAACGATTATTCATTCAAATGGGTCTTACTTTTAAGCATTCCTAGACCCAGACAAACAAACTGATAAAAAACCTCAAAACTAAACTAAACTAAACACCTCCACCTAATTGTGTTTATCTCAGTAACAATTCTTTTGTTTGGTGTACAATAAAAGTGCATTTATTTACCTATCTTGTTGAGTCGGCTTTAGGCATAGAGAAGGGCAATCGCAGCGGGCTTTATATCCATTTTTAGAGATTGCGGTTTAACCTCAATTTTGTCATTAAAAAAATAAAGGAATTTGTATGGCTTCTTTAAGATGACCTTGAGACTTGAACATGGGTTCAACCGACTGATTTATGGGCTTGATATACATACTTACTTGTAGATAATATCAACTTACTGTTGACTAATAATTATATTAACCTAGTTAAAGGTCTTAGTTATCTTAAAAACTTAGTAGGTATAATAATATGTAGTAACCTCGCTGTAAAAAATCTGTTTTAACATATTAAAAACAAAGAAACTTACCTTAGCAATCACATTTTAAAGGATGTATTCAATCCCACAAATGATGGTAGCATAATCTTCTAATTCCGGCCGGTTACTGAGAATTCCTGGACCAATAAACGCGATACCAATATAGGATAAGATTACTACTATATCTAATAATTTCATAGTGGCATTTATAGCATGGCATTCGATATCATGTGTGCTAGGTACTCAGTGGTCCAGCGCGAACCTATTAATTATCAATGAACATAGCTATTTAGATAAACTCTCTAACATCTTTAAAGCGAAGACAAAAGCGAACCGATTGACTTCCACTGATGGACATAGATCTTTTGTAGGGCGTTCGAAACGCCACGATTCTGGGCTGCTTGTTTCCAGCGGCTCCTTGCGAATTGCTTGATGTCGTCCGTCCACCTGGTTGGGGGTCGACCGACGCTGCGTTTACCGGTGCGGGGATGCCATTTCAACACTTTGGGAGACCAATGTCCATCGATTCTCTTAAACCCCTCATTTCGTTGAGGAGATCGTAGAGATACTACCATCTTAGTTTTTTCCGCTGAGTGACTCTGTGCCTTCTTATGAGGCCCATAGTTAGCGACCACGTTACAGATCCTGTAACATCACTGGCAACACGCACTATTCAAAGACTTTGGTCTTCAGGCACTGAGTGATTTTGGACGAAAAGATGTCACGAAGTTTTCCCAACGCTGCCCATTCGAGTTGGATTCGGCGGTTCACCTCTTTCTCAAAATTGGACTTTTTCTCTCTTGTTGCCTTTGTTAGACGCCCGGAGAACCAGTTGTATACATCCCGGACGTCTACCAACCACCACAACCGATTTTTGGGGCTTCCGCCCTAACGAGGAGGGGATCAGGACAGCTTGAACCCCCCCTCAGACTGTAGTGAGGCTTGTGTAGTGACGGGTAGTTAGCCCAATAGCACGTCTTTTTATATAGCACGGTTGGGTGGTTACTAGCAATGATCGAAGCCTCCCACAAGACCAGACCAGAGAAAATTCTTAAATTATAAATACGCAGAATCTCAAACCCGGGAACTCCAGCATCAACCACTTAAATCCACACCGTTCACCGATGCGCGAGGGACGTTGTCAAAAGCAAATGAAATCAAGTGTGAAAACACCTGTATATGATCATTTGGTAACAGTAAAATTATCATATAAAACGTCACAACGTTGGCTTTTTGTTACCGTGGGATGTCTTTCACATTTCCATGTTACTTTCTACAACATACGTCAAACAAGTCGGTCTTTTTCTCAAAACCGGTAACAGCGAATGGGATATATCTCAATATGCCGTAACGTATTACGTTTGAAGTCATTTTACCGTGAGAGCCTGTGAGGACATCTTCTATTTCCGTACCACTTTCTATTAATTTAAGAAGGCAATTCCACCTTCTACCGAACCATGGGTTACAAATAGCATTACAAACATTTTTAGATCTAGAATAAACGAAACGAATACTGTTCTTTGGTTAAGGCTTAAATAAATAATTCAGTAGACACCTACTTTTAGTAAAAGTTAACTAACAGCGAGTAAAATGTGAATCTAACATTATTTTAAATTCAAATTCAAATTCCTGTTTTGTTAGAAAGTGGTACATTCATACAAAGATATAAAAGTTAAATAATAGCTAAACGTATTCTGCCTAATAGGAGTGCAAAAAAAAAACCATAACATGAAAATGTATTTATGATACCCAAGTCATAATAAATCAATGCTAACATTATAAGTACCTACAAAAATTATATTATTTTATTATTTAATTAATGATTAAAGATTTATTTATTTCTTAAAGCAGTAGTAGAGCTTTTTAAGACAGCCGGTAAAGTACAACCGTCATGCATATTTTTGCCGGCAAGCAGCATTGTTGCGTTCCGGTCTGAAGGGCGTGGTTGCCGGTGTAATCACGGACACCGGAGGCTTAACCTACGCGACAGGTATATGGACACGGCACGTTTGAAGGACGTTTTCTTTGCATGCCCTGCTCCGTTTATAAGGTTTTACACTTAACATTCTGTACACCATCTGCTTGGTCTGTTGACTTTAAATGCTTTAATTTCATTAAAATTCCTTCCACTTGGCTATCATTACTGAGAAGCGTGAAAACATTATAAGTCTACAAGATAACAGTTATATGTTCCTTCAGTTACCTATGTTCAGTGTTCGTGAAATCATTTTAAAATGTGTATAAAAGCAATTCGATTTCCTGCATTTCAATAGTTAAAAACAATAAGCGTAGCTTGACCCAGAAGGGTTTCTAAGTAAGGTGCATAATTATGAAACAGTAATGTAACGTTAAAATTATTAAACACCACAAAACACGTTTCTTGTATGGGGAACCATACATTCCCTTTGGCATTAGGTCGCAAAAATCCTTAGCATTCTTACTTTTAGTCGTCTGTACAACAGTGGACCTCGTTTGGAAGATTAGACATCTCTCGATTCTATTTAACTATGGACATATCACATACGAGGTGACTAGGGAATATAACGGATACCGGGCAGCAGTGTTCTCTGCGTTACTACTGCCACATGCTGCGATCACCCATCTTGCCCAGGGTGGTGAGACCAGACTATTTTTAAGAAGATAATTAAAATTAGTTTAAGGGAGTGTTCTAGTCCTGGCCAGGTGTAAAATAAAAATTAAAACTAATAATCTGTAAAAGTATTAGAAAAATGGCAGCTTTCTAAGAAAGTAGGTCTGTATATGCCAATCCAAAGGACATGACTATCATTTATGGCTGTCATGTCCAATATATATTCTGATTCAGTCGTTTTCTTCTTCTTCTTTTGCTTTTTTTGGCTTTCAGGTGTGCCAAATCGTTGTATTTCGCCAATGTCACCTGTACTTGGAAGATCCACAAAAGTGATTGTGAAAAAATAAACATTACACAAATATTGAACTACACTTATTAAAAAAAAGTGTGGAGTCTTTAGTAAGTGTTATTCATTAGTTTTATAATCTGCTGAGATTCTGAGCGTGTGCTGTTTTGGCACTACAAGTCACTCGGTGTAAAATGCATACAAATATCACATAACATATTTGCTCCTATTATTTTGCTCGATCATTTGACCCATGACCCACATTTGTTTTTATTATTTCTAATTTAGTGCTCCATGTATTGTTGCCACTTAAGAAAAACAGTTATTTTTGAGCTAACAAATTTTTATTCAAGCAAATGAAACGGCCCCACTGAAAAGTCTCGGCTGAAATAGCAAAATCGTTTTGTTTCAATATTAAACGGCCATCAATTGTTTTATTTCAGACCGGACACGTACGATATCTTGTTCTCAAAGTCGTCATAATGGGTGGCAATGTTAGCAGAGTGTATGGAATTAATTTGTTGTGGCCGCTGTGGCCACACTTTCATACCGGTATAGACTGGGTGAAGTGTGGTGGTGGTTGCAGTACATGCCGGCGCTTGCGCATTCAGTGCCCAGTGATCGCTCATCCGATTCGTTGATTTTCGCGAAGCATTTTCTAACTTGCCCAGTTTACAAGGAAGTGTTTGTTCGCGTGTTAATCGATACCTATTTTACGTAATTGGACGATCATTTTAAGGTAGGTGAAGTTTTATGTAATTAATTAAGTGTTAATTAATAAACGGCCAAGTATTAGCATGCTATTTTTGTTAAAGCGTATTAAGTAAATGCATAAAATATTGGTATATTCTCTATTTAAATAACTTTGTTTAACATTAACAATGATTAAATTAGATATAGATTTTAGACATTTAAATAAATGTACAAGTGCGTGCTAGAACGGGCATGAGGTAGGTTTCCGTTCTTCCATACAGAAAACTTATTACCGAAAACTAAAGTTTGAAATAAATATAAGTATTTTAAGTTGTTGATATATTTTCTTTTACGTATAGGTTTAATAGGTTCTTTAATTTATTTTTTGTGAATAATAATTACTTTCGAAAACCGTTAAATAAAACATAATATTTTAAAATATTAGTCTGCGCACACTACTCTTCCTATGGCTATAAGTACTTTTTGCTGATTAACCTACTTATTTTTAATAAAGCTGTCTTGTTTAAAAAAGTAGCTGGAAGTAAGAAATATTTAAAAAAATAAAGCAATAAAGGATAGCTTCCTATTTACTCAGCTTTCCGTATCAATCTAGCAAATAGCTGGTCTTATTATTAAAGTGAAAAATGTACGAGTAAACTCTACATGTGTTGAAACATTTCTCAACTTGACTGCAAAATATTAGGATTTTCCGCAGAAAATATGGCTACAAACTGTTAGTATTAATCTTAAAATAAAATTCTATCTCCAAAAGTTATTTCATGCATCATGCTTAAACTTCCTAAAAGAGTATTTTTTAAGCAATTTAAATATCACTTGGTTCCACGGTGAAGTAAAACATCGTGAGGAAACCTGTTTACCTGAGAATTCATAATGTTCTCAAAGGAGTGTGAAGTCCACCAATCCGCACTGTTAAAGGCCGCTGATGGACTACGGCCTTTAACATCTTCTCATTGTGGCAGGTGACCCGTGCTCTGTAGTGGGCCGGCAATGGGTTGATATGATGATGTTGCTTCAACTCTAGCGTGGTCTAGAATTTGGTTTACATTTGTTTTTCGAATACAACACTTCCTAACCGCTAAGACGCATTGAGACAGCGTTGTGCAAGAAAAAAAGCAATGTCCCGCTTTTCTTTTCCAGTATATTACCGTATCGAGTCTATGCTAATCTATACCTGTATTAATAATAGCTGTTGCCCGCGACTTCGTCTGCGTTAAAATTTTGATTTGCCCTTCAATTAGAAGAAAACCCGAGACCGCCTACGCCTATCTTCAGCGGAACCACAAAATACAGTTTCATGATTTATACGTAATCAAATCAGGTCACAATAAATTAGAAATACATACTCTCAAGTTTATATTATCTACATCTGATTTATAAAAGCAAATAAAAAAGAATATTAGTAGTGTGCACTTGAGACAGACTTAAGCGAATGCCCGCAACTTCATCAGCGTTGCATTCTGTTGTACGTGTATCTCTGACTTATTAGCCCATTTATTCATAATATTAATGAAAACCATATCCCTAAAAAGTAATATCTAAAAAAACGTTAATATAAGTGTTTTTTATTTATAATTACTAGCCTTAATGATTAGCATATATCCTTGTCTCTGACCTCGAAAAATAGGACTTTCTTACAAACTTACAATTTACCCCTTTTGGGGTAGTTTTTCAAAAAATATTTTCTCATCTTATGTCTTTGCTTTAAATGTAACGTACTTTTTAAATTTCATGTTTATAGACTAACACTAAACATTAAAAAAACAGCACAAACTGTCACCACCTATTTTACCACCCTTGAGGGGGGATTTTTCAAAATAATTTATAAAGATTTTAATAATTTAACGCTGTAATTAATATCTACGTCCGTAAAGGAACCCAAATTTCAAGTTGGTAGAGTTTGTTTTATTGTTTGCTTGTTTTATTTTCGTAAGAAAGGTAAATTATTGAGAAAGGTTGTAATAAGCTTTTCATAAAGGAGCTTAGCAAACGAGATGAAAAGGCAGACGGGTGATGCGATGTGGGTTACCTAAATTGTGAAAGTTCTCTTATTCCATAAGTCGTCCAACGTCCTTCAGTACTCTGAGAGGTGTTCATTTAAACTAAGTTCATAGCAAAATGTGACTTTAACAACAAAACTAATCGAGCTGTAATTCGATTTAGACTCATAAGTTAGATCATAATTTAATACTCCGAGGAGCCCCACTTTCTCCCACTAGATTAATCCACTATAAGCTTTCTTAAGAGATTAACCGTTGTTATTATTAATTAAAAAGGGATTTTAGTATGAAAGGGTTTTTAAGTGTGAATTCTGATGCAGCTATCTTTCGTTAATATTAAAAGCAGCACAACATGGAACAGGTCTGTTTTCAAATTTACAACATTTCCTTTAAAAGGCCTTTTTGATGGCTTATTGGCGCAGTGGGTAGCGGCCCTTCTTTCCGAGCCCAAAAGAAGTGTTGGGTTTGATTCCCACAACTTGAAAATGTTTTCACAAACATTTATCTGTATATTTTATAAGTATTTATGTGTATTCATCACATATCTTAGTACCCATAACACAAGCTACACTTGCTTTGGGGCTACATGGCGATGTGTATTGTCGTTGCATATTTATTATAGCTTAAGTGGCAATAGGCCGGGTACATAGTTCGGAGAAAGGATGGACGTTGGGGTCCCGTGAAATTTGGAACTCCCTACAAGAGACCTATGTCCAGCAGTAGACGTCTGTCGGTTGATATGATATTAATTATTTAAAAAAACATTTATCACCGATGAATCTCGATGAATACGTTGACAACGCATAAAAATTAAGTGGTTACAACTTACAAGTAGGTTAATGTGAAAAAATGCCATTTTATTTTGTAATCGTGGTAGCAATTTTGCAATTTTGTATTGTAGAGTGGTAGTAATCCTGCTTCATTGATATTCGGTTAATTCAAGGCCATCTCTTTCTTTAAAGAAAGCGGGGCTAGCGTGTCTGCAAACATTTCGTAATCAAATGTCGCGCTCGGGCCATTTGCTGCGTAATGCTTATTTACAGCTTACAGCAATATAGCGCCGTCACTTAAAATGATCATCGTGTTGCGAAAACCTACATTTAAACACCGCTTTTACATTCGAAAGGCAAACAACCTTATAAATATAATAGCGATACGTATTGTATTTAGCGAGCCACATTGTATTTCATTAGAACAAGGTTTTGACGGCATGTTTGTATGTCATTTAATGCTAAGGCTTTGTTTAGTTTATGTACATTGTGAGTTTAGGTCAACTCTTGCAAATCGATTTTGACCTACTATATTACCTTCTGTAAAAATATTAATATTAGAAGTAGAAATAAACTTGTTGTGCAGTTTGCTACATAAAATTGGTAATTCATACAAAGGAAATTGTTTATTATTGTGTAACAAATTACTAAATGGAATCTTTAAAATGTCTTTTAATATGTTCAAAGTTTTTATAAAAAATAAGCCTTAAAATAATCCTATTAGGATTACTAGAAGGATAAAAAAGCTCTGTCGAAACGATAAAAGAATTGCTCTAACTTAAAATATATAGCATAGCTCAATATTAATTAACCGTGTGATGGTGATACCAAAAAATAAATTATAAGGTTAAGTTTGTTGTGGGCTCTTCTTAGACCAGGGCGCGTGTGGAACCCTCGTTTAGTTTAAGTTGGCGAAAGTAGTTATCACAATCACCTCACAATTACGCATACACATGTGTATGACGCTTCATAAGTGTCTGTAATATGACATGAATAGAGAATTTGAATTTTTACTGATAAGCAACATCTCTAGTGATGACTTTATTTATTAAAACGATTAATTTACACCGCTACAAATAAGGAACGAAAAGAAGAACAGAAAACAAAATAACATAATACAAAAGACTGCTTATTGTATAGAAGCGCTCCAAACAATCTTGGGATTAACACGATGAGCAGAAAAACGTCGCCTTAGCGAAACAAGAGTGTCAACAATATTAAAATAATATTGCTGTAAGCACCTAGTCGTTAGAAGTATCTATCATAATTTTTCCATAGTGTTTATATAACAGCGAATTGAGTGCATCAGAATAATAAGAGCATAATAAAACTAAACAATTCTGATTATGTGCGTAATTAATTTTAACAGTACTTTTATGACGAAACACTTCTGTATTGCTTCAAATCGAATGTGCCTTAACTAGATTGCATCATATCAAGAAGTTCGCATTGGTGTCACATGGGTTATGACTTTAAAAGTTATAAACAAGATCTACTTACCTATTTAACTCTATATCTAGATAGGTACCTAGATATAATAATGTTCAAAGGTAACGTATACAATGATCAACCATATCAAATTAAAAATCTTTTATATTTCAAATAAAATAGAGTGACTTAACAATCGCAATTGACATGTAACAATTTAACAGTATACTTATTTTTGTAAGAAGAAGGGTAACACAGGGTTTTTTTCTAAATCCTATTATCTATTTATCATGTCTAATTAATGTTCTACTTCAAAATAGAGCTTAGACCTCCCACGTTGCTCTAATGTGGGTGTAGGTAATGAAAACGTCGGGAAACCTTGGCTTTATCGTCTTTTGTGAGCACGGATGTGACTAGCATAGCCAAACTTCATCGGTCATCCGTCGGTTGCACGATCTTCGGTAAAGTAGCACGTTGCTTAAAAAGTATGGTATAAGAAGTACCAAACCCAACATATTTTCCAACTATTAACAGAAGAACTAAAAGTTAAAGCCAAACTCCTGATGTTAAAAAATTAATAAATTTTGTCGATATGATATATAGGTAAAATAAATAGATTTTTCTTTAATCATCAGACTCTAGACCTTGCCAAGATGAAACTAATGACTCCAAACTCGAGTGGTTTTATAACAGATCAAATCGGCTTCTGGACATAATAATATTTCATCCTATTTTCAGATGCATTTTATTTCATAACATTACAAGCCCTTGACTGCAATCTCAAGTGATGACACAGTCTAAAATCGTAGCTGGCTAACCTGTTAGGGATATTTTAAACCATATAACAATGGTAGTTACCATAACCTCTTAGCGGTAGCAATTTAGCGTACCAGGCGAGATCTGAAAAAAATCCGAAATTATAAATTCCTAAATTGTCCTACTTACATCACAACGTTCACCTTTGCTACATGCATTATGCAGAACATCAAAAATTGCATGTAAAATTGTTTTTAGGGAACCAGGATGTGGTTCACTTAAACCTGAGAAAGTAAATAAAAGCTTGTAAAACCCCTCATAAATGAATAACAAAAGTTGTTTGTTTTTTCTTCTTTAGTAGTGTGCTATAGTTAGTTATACTAACAAACTTTAACGGCACTTATTTAAATCGTTTTACTGCCTGATCCCCCTGTTTTTGTTCTTTAAAATAGTAACTGTTTTATTCGTTTATACTATTTTACTATCTGATTGGTTTATGTATAAAATGTACCCATATAAATGTAATTTATCAAAAACAAACAATAAATTTATGAGAATCGCTATTCAAAATGTATCTAAATATTTTGTTGGTTAGATTATTTTGGCAACCCATTCTTGCGTTTTATTTAGATTGCTCTCAATCTTATTCACTGTTCCATTTAAAAAAAACCTGTCAAGTGTGAGTCTGCTTTGCGTGGATTCCGTACATAAATCATTATTCCAGTTCCTCGGGGAAATTAAACACTTCGCTACAATTTTCTTGCGAGGCCTTCCGTGTGATATTCCGTAATTTATTAAAAAAGTTATGTTCAGTATTCGTGAGGAAACGGAGGAGAGTTTTCCATAATGTTCTCGAGAGCGTGTGAAGTCTACCAAACAGCTTTTGTCCAGCGTGGTGGACTACGGCCTAAACTCTTCTCATTCTGAGAGGAGAACAGTGCCCTATAGTGGGCTGTACACAGTGGGTGGATTGTACACAGGGCACTGGAGAAGGGTTTAGGCCGTAGTCCACCACGCTGGACAAGTGGAGGTTGGTAGACAGGGTACAGGGTAGATGATGATGATAATTCTCTTGATAGCTTTTAAACTTGACACTAAAATTAGTTTCCAATTTAAACTTTCACTTTTTACTATCTATATACCTTCTGTAAATTAAATTCGGCGAAAATAGGCTCCGACAGATGGACAAGCAAACAGACACGCGAGAGAGAGAAATGAAATCCTTATAGATAGGGTTTAATTTCTCCTTTATAATGCATGGAACTCTAAAAACGAGCAATAATATCATAACCGAATTAATCAACACCGGAATCGAGGTAAAGATATTGCATCGTCTACATTGCGTAAGTGAGGCAAAAAGAACTGGCTCCTATTAACTTGCCGCTCCATTTCAGGCGATATGTTTGTACACTTCGGGTATGACAACAAACTGGAAATACATCAGAAAGCGAACGCTTGCCCATAGAGATAATTCTAGAGATGTAGTCCTAACATATTTTGACAGGACTAGGTCGTATTCATATTATAGATAGATAGGTGGAGAAACTCTCTATTGTACACAACTAAATTAAAAATATGAATGAATGAATGAATATACTTTTATTGCACACCAAAAAGAAAAGTATAACAAAATAACGTATACAATTTAGCGGCCTTATCGCTTCATAGCGATTTCTTCCAGGCAACCAATGGCGAAGAAAACAAATACAAAATATCATACTATATGAGTGTTATTTATAACTATGTATAGCTTGACAAGACCGCATAACTTGCAATTTTTTTCGAGCTTTTACTTGAAGAAATACCAATTAGCAACGAAAAAAATTTAAATTTGTAACCAAAATATTATAATTAGCTTTAGTTTTAAGTACTATCTAAGTATATAAGTATTTTTTTTGTGCATACTTGAAAAAATAAATATTTGACTTAGACTTTTTTATTTTATGTTGAAAATTTCACCGAATCGAGTGAACCAGAAATATTTTCAAGAATAACTCATCTTTTTATCGCTGTGTAGAACTTCTCATATTATTTATTAATAATTTAATTTGTTTTTACCTAATTTAGCGGTACTCAGCACCTGAAGTAAATTTACATAATTGAGGCCTATTTTAATAAAGAAAGTTCGTTTTTGGCCTTGAACCAAGAGGTTCAATGCAGCCATTTTATATATATACGCTTGGCCACTTCACATCACTCCGTCACGATAGTTTTATTTATTTTTATTAGACTCTTTATTTTTAGTGTAAAAATTGTTATTAAGTTAGGGAAATAAAAGGAATAAAAATACAAGATGGAAGTAGCATACAGAAGGCGGCCTTATCGGTTAGAAGCGATCTCTGCCTGGCAACCTTAGAATTAGGAACATATAACGGTTTAGTTGACCCTGAGATAGTTTACGGTTTTCATAAAAAATGTATGGTTCTGATCGGTTCCAATACAAAGTCAAAGTTAGCCTTTATTTAAATAGAATGTATCTAGGAGGCACTTATGTTGTTCATATAGTGATAAAATAACGGTGGTAAAAATAAAATTGTCTATTTATTTACACATATTACAAATTTTTATAAACGAATACCTTGTACCATTCGTAAGCTTTTTTATATGAAATCATTTAAGTTATAACATGATTTTACTATGAGCTTACATCACGCATCACGAATAACTGTCTTGTGAGTATCTACTACCAAATAACAAATAAATCAAATTGAAGCGACTATCTTTTTTCTGATTTCGAAATAATTGCCTCGTCTAAAGCACATAATGATTATTTATTGTTTAATTATAGCGCGTGTAATCGGCGTTACGTTTCATGATTTCACAAGATGACATTTTAACCTATATTTCTAAAGGACCCAAAAAAGCGTATAGCTTAGAATAAAAAACGGCCAAGTGCAAGTGAGAGTCGCGCAATCATGGTTCCGTACATATAATTAAATAAATAAATAAATATACTACGACAATACACACATCGTCACCTAGCCCCAAAGTAAGCGTAGCTTGTGTTATGGGTACTAAGATGACTGATGAATATTTGCAATAAACATATACCCAGACACTGAAAAACATTCATGCTCATCACACAAACACTTTCCAGTAGTGGGAATCGAACCCACGGCCTTTGACTCAGAAAGCAGGGTCGCTGCAAACTGCGCCAATCGGCCGTCAAATGATTATTTATTTGTTGTTTTTTGCTATATATCTGTGTTGATAGAAATGAGCGGTATATGGTTTTTCTTACTTGTGCTATAAAGCACGAGTAAAAAAGTTTCTGGGCAAATGGTATGATTCTTGCAAAATTCTAGGTTAGCTGGAATTTAACCGAGGTAGGCCTAATGATGGCAAATGACATAAAATGAAGAAGTCCTCTCTTAAAACGAGCGATATATTTTTTTTATGGTAGACATTGCTTTCGTGGATGCTTGTAGATTCTCTTGCGAGTGGAAATATATGCAGCAGAAACAGCCGTTTATTTTTTTATTGCGTTGACGTAGAAGTTAGTGTTTTTCTCAACGCGCTGCGGAGAAAGAGTCATAAAAGACAGCAAGACGTACGACGAAGTGATCCTACAAGGCTTTCTTTTTTTCATTTTAAGTTACGAAACCCTAGAAACGATTATGCACTGGCACTCTAATCGCACTATAAACAGTTTTTTTTATTAATATTTATTATTCTTAATAAGTATACATTGGTTTCCGTATATTACAAAATAGTTTTGAGCCTCTTACTTAACTTTTTAAAACGGTTTTACGTAGCTTCTTGCCCTGTTTGTTATTTGTTTGGGCAAAATTTTGTTGATTATATATTACCCCTTCCTGTTGACAGATAAATTATTTATTAGGTGTGTAACCTTAAATTCTGATGAAAATTTAATCCAAGATGGCCACCTCCAAAAAATCTATAATTTCTTTTTTCAGAACTTCTGCAATTCGTATTATTGCATATACTTGTTTCATTGTTCTTGTGCAACCTCCTCGGTATTCTGGTGATTTAAAAGGTTTGCATGTTAAATTTCGGCCCACGAGGTACAGAGTGCGATGCCCAGTTCAGGCCAAAAATTGTAAGGCATTAAATTCATCTCAGTACGACTCCAGCCAAGAGTTAGGAAATTACCGGTGCCGTCTCTCTTGTAGAACATCGATCCAGTTTATTATCAATGCTTTTTGACAACAATTATTAAAGCTCGCCAACCTGTATTTAACAAGTACGAAAGGTCTAAGTTCTGAACTCCTTTGGCATGAGAAAGGAGGCCGTGTGTGTGTGGCCGCAAAATATGAATATTATGATGACACTAGGTACCCTTTAAACATCATTTCGATCCGATAACCAAGCACGTACAAAAATTAAACATACAACTACGAGTATGTTCTTTTACGCCTTTGGTTACGTGAAAGAGATCGCTATGTAGCGATAAGGCCGTCAAATTCTATCCTATATCTAACTTGCCTATGGATTCTTGTTTTCTGATATATTTTTTATCTGCGTTGTACAATAAATTAGTATTAATTTATGAATTAGTTTTGAAGAAATTATAAATTGCACCACACAGATTCTCCTGCTTTTCGCGGAGTATAGCAATTTAAGCTTAATTTCGATAATATTTATGTAGGTATATGAATACGTACGGTACATACACCATAACTATATTTTTTTAAATTTATGTCTGTCTGTCTGGTTGTTTGCTCCGGCTAATCTCTGAAATGGCTGGACCGATTTTGACGGGACTTTTATTGGCAGGTAGCTGATATAATAAGGAGCAACTTAGGCTATGTTTATATATAAAAAATAAAAAAAAATTGGAAAAATAAAGTAATGTAGTCAAGTCCAAGTACTGTCCAGTACCGCGCGCAGCACACGGTAATGTCACCGCTGGGCCATCACGTAGGGCACCTCCCAGCACTTCTTCACACCAACGGTTTAAATAGTATAAAAGTTTAATACATAAAAGAGTTTGTTTGTTTGTTTGTTTACTTGCACGCGATGATCTCAGGAACTTCTGGTCCGATTTGAAAAATTCTTTTAGTTTTTGATTGCCCATTTGTCGAGGAAGGCTGTAGGCTATATATCATCACGCTCAGACCAATAAGTGCATGGCATCAATGAAGAATGTTTTAAAATCCTTTCGAGAGCTTTCGCCGCGTGCTCTGCATAAACGGTTAAAGTTTCGATAAATAAATAAATAATATACTAGGACAATACACACATCGCCATCTAGCCCCAAAGTAAGCGTAGCTTGTTTTATGGGTACTAAGATGACTGATGAATATTTTTATGAATAATATACATAAATACTTAGAATATACATATAAACACCCAGACACTGAAAAACATTCATGCTCATCACACAAACATTTACCAGTAGTGGGAATCGAACCCACGGACTTGGACTCAGAAAGCAGGGTCGCTACCCACTGCGCCAGTCGGCCGTCAAAACAACTTTGTCATGCATGATTTTATCAAGTTGCCTTCAAAAGTTATAAAAGAAGTCGGCCACAGTTTATCTTTTAAGATTGACTTATACGCGGATGAAGTGGCGAGGGACTGCTCGTAAATAAATACAATATAGGTACCTACCTTCCACTGCAAACCGATGCGATTAACCTTTGGCTACAAAGCCCTAGATTGGTATTCTTCGAAAATACGCATACCGGACTTTTAGTTGAACTTTCACCGTTTGTTAACAGAGTGTCACGGCTTGTTACATCATCGGTGTCACTAGAGGTGAGTTATATTTACACAAGCGATATCATAAATGTGAAAATGAGGCCAATTTTCTAGCAGCATGGCTAGCATAAACAAGATACTACTTTTTAGATTTTTAGGATATAATAATGTTTATTATGTGGATAATAATAATGTTTATTATGTGGATAATATATTAATTTATTTATTTAATTACATATTGCACACATAGCAACTATAAAATACAAAATTTTAAAAACTTCACAAATTATTTAGATGTTAATATTTATAGGTTATAGTTATTACGTAGGTACATTTACATCCCAAATACCTATGTGTAATTATAAAACAATCCAATTGTTCATTGACTACTGAACTAGTATAAACTGTGTTTCAGTAGTCATTATATCCCTAGTTAGAGGAGATAATCAGGGGATATAATTTTTGTTTCCTGCCTGTGCTAGCCTAACTGGGGCACAGGTTTGGAGAGTAGATGAAACTGTTGGAGGAACTGTGAGGAGTAGGAGGTCGACGACCTCCCTGGCACAGCGCTGAGCGCTGTGGTTTTAGTGGGAGGTCCTGGGTTAGATACGCCCCATTGCGGAATTAATATTGTTAAATTTTCCCTCATCTGGTCTGGTGGGAGACTTCGGCCGTTACCACCTTACCGACAAAGATGTACCGCTAAGTGATTTAGCGTTCGTGTACGATGTCGCGTAAGAACCGATAAGGGGTATAAGTTTAATATAACTGCTATCAGTGGCGTGCTTAGAGGGTACGCACAGGGTATACAGAGAGAGATAAAGTACTTAAGGATAGTCATTGTAAGAGTAATAAAAACCCTACCCTTAAGTATTTATAGCTCGTACTGGGGATTTTCTTCATTTTATATTATCTGCATACCCTGTGCATACCCTCTATGCACACCACTGACTGCTATACCCCGACAGGTTAGACCGTTATCATCTAAGATTGCATCACTATTAATAAATAATAAGAAATAAGGATATAGGTAGATTTGGTCCATTCCCTGTAAAGGGTATATCCTTCTTAGGATAGCAGTGTAGGTCATCTTGTGTAATATAAATAAAAATATTATTTACATTTTAAAAAAGGTCGATCTGTAGAACTTTAATTTTCTTTCCCATTTAACTAACTCCGGCTATTACAATGTATAAACATAGAGCAAAGCTTTCCAACTTCCGATTACATTAAATTCCACTGTACGTATATCTTCCGCATGTAAGAAATCGGGGCGGGGTGAACAGTTTTACAGTGAATGATGGACGCTATTAACTGGCAATTGTATGTTCTTACCCTCAGTCCTCTGTTCCAAGTCACAGTGAATACCATCATTACCAGTGATGCCAGTTTTAAAAAACTTTCTCAATATTGAGTAAAAATTACTTCAATGTTTGGGTTTTCTTGATGTGCTCTCAGGTTCAGGGGAGAGCACTGTGGGATTTTGCTGAGGGGGCAAGTTGGATGCTCTCTTACCAAGCGTTAACTTAGGGCCATCCATTGCATATTGCTACGATTTTTTTTACAAATTCGACAGTTTCATTTATCTTTCCTTGTAACAGGTAGGTTTGGTTCAAATCTTGTAAATAAAATTTTACTCCCTCCTGTTAACTGTGTAATTTAGTTTAGATGACAATTATTTTATGTGTATTATCGATAATCTATATCAATCCACTGGTGGACTAAAGACAGGTTAAGTCTTTAGTCCACCAGTGGATTGATATAGATTAAAGACAGGTTAATTGAAAGAAGAAAAGCCCACAATCACCGCCCAGAGCAAAACGGGTTAGTGATCTAACTAGATAGTGGTAGAAGCACAGAGGATGATGTGGGAGTGTGAGGGGTGGGGAAAACTGTATTCTTATCTGCCTTAGGTGTTAAGAAGTTATGATAAAAGATAACATTTTAGGCTTTTCGAAGAAAAGAAAAGTATGGGAATTTATTAATTGTTCAGTGGCAACACTAAAGGAGCCTGTTGTCGATTGATCGTACATTTCTGCACATTCAGCACTTTTTGTTTAATCTTCCTCATTTCTACTTTAGAGACTAAACGTTTGTATTTATTCGCAATAGAATCACTAGATATATCTCTTTTAAATAATTTATTATTAAGATGATTTAAATAATCGACTAACTAGATATAGAGACTAGATATAGAGACTAGATCATCATATTAATCCATAACCAGCCCACTACAAGCCACGGGTCTCCTTCAATAATGAGAAGGCTTTTTGTTCACAGTCCACCACGCTGGCCCAATGGGTGGATAATATCAGCTACGAATAAAAATGGTAAATGCATAAGCGGGTACATAGTTCCTCGCTTGGTAATAAAGTTCCTCATGATGATAGCTTTAGAAAATAATTAATCAGTGATAATATTATCCTTTCTGTGTCATAATATGAGTAGACGGTTTGGGTACCCGGTTAAACAAGAGTGGTTGAAATATTATGTTAGGTTACTACAAATGTAATGTTTTTTTAAATCAAAAGTTAAATAAAAGAACAGAAAAATAACCGGTTTCTTATAGAAAAATCTTATTGAATTTTAAAATAATGTTGGAAATACAGTAATTGGTAAGTTTTTTTCTCTCTCTTATTATCTTATTTCTGAACCAGTGTGCCTGAAAACTTCTTAAAGCAGGCCTACTTAAAATTGATGAATTCTGAATTTGAATATAAAAGTATGTCAAAACACGTGTACTCTCAACATGTACATTCAGCTATTAGTTAACAATACACCGGGAATGCCTGGGGAGCCGTTGTCTCTCGCTTCATTTAACATAACTCCTCTTATTTCCCAAAGGAACAAAACTCTCGCAAATTTTTCAGTAGGTACAAAAGCTCTTGGGGTGATCGTCCCTAACGCTGATTAGATGTTCATTTTTACCGCATCATATATTTTTCACGGAAGTCACATAATTAGCATATTAGCGGCGATAGAGCATTCGGTAGGAGCTCGACTTCACTTTCGGGGGGCCGAGTTCGTATCCCGCACAACGCACCTCTAACTTTTCTAAGTTATATGTGCTTTTTAAGTTATTTAAATATCACTTGCTTCAAAGGCGAAGGAAAACATCGTGAGGAAACCTGAATGCCTGTGAGAGTTCTCCATAATATTACGGCCTAAACTCATCTTATTGTGACAAAACATGAGAAAGTGTGTCGGTTTGGTTTATCTTTTACCTTATATTTGGCTCAATCGTTGTGCCGATCTTAATGATTTTTGGCACAGGCATTACTGTTTTTTGTCGGGGAAAATAAAGAAAATAATAATGAAAAATGGAATGAGAATGGATTAATAATAAAATAAGAATGGGATTCAAAATAACAATTATTTTTTATACGTTACCTATGCTTGCTGGCTTAACCACTGAAGCAATCTTAACGCAAATTTAGTATATAGATAATCTATCTCTTCTCATCATCTCATCTCATCTCATTCCGGAGATGGAATAATGATTTTTTTTAACGGTCGGCTACGTACTAATATATACCTGCGCGAATTTTTGTAGTTAGTACCTACTTAGTAGGTATATAAACGCACATATTATCTTTGAAAAGTTAGATGTGAGTCTGGTTTTGAACTGGGTCCCCGAAAGTGAGTCGAGGTCCTAATCACTGTGCTATCACCGCTTACTTATAGTGAGATATTATAGATATATAGTAGTATAGATACCTAATCCAGCAGTGGATATATGTACCTAACTATACCAATAGTTTTTTGTACTTTTGTACTTTAGGATCTAACTTTTTATTCGTTTTATTTGCATTATAATAAAAACAAGCCTAACGCGGCTGTATGTAACTTTTTTCATAAAATTTAGATTAGGTACGACGTACCTACTTTTATTACCCTCATTCGTTTGTATTTCTGTACGGGTGGACTGGTTGGATGTATCGATATTTTATAGCTATACAATATGGAACAACAAACGGCATACATCGCTATCCTTACTAACATTATAAATGTAAAAGTGTGTTTGTTTGTTTAATTAAATAAATAAATATAATATGACCATACATAATATGACACATCCCCATCTAGCCCCAAAGTAAGCGTAGCTTTTGTTATGGGTACTAAGATAGCTGATGAATATTTTTATGAATACAATACACATACATACTTATAATATACAGATAAACACCCAGACCCTGAAAAACATTTATGCTCATCATACAAAAAAAAAATCCAGTCTAGCCTTGGACTTGGCCTCGTCAGAAAACAGGGTCGCTGCCCACTGCGCCAACCGTCTGTCAAAATTGTCCTTGTTTTATGCTATAACTAATCAACGAATCAATTGGTTTTAGCGTGAGTTGTTGGAAAGAACGGAGAGAGTAATAAAGGCTACGTTTTTTATCTTGAAAAACAATCGATTCCCACGGGAGCTATAAAAAACTGTAACAAACGCGAACGAAGAACGAGGGCAATAGCTTGTAAAAAATAAAGTATATAAAATATATCAACCTGGAGACGGACATAGTCAGGGTTCTTGTGCTGTTCAAATTACCGAAACAAATATAGACGAAGTCGCTGTCAACAGCTGATATAAAATAATGTTTTTAAATTATAGCTAGTATGAAAATAAAGCTTAATTTGCCATACTCCGCGAAAAGCAGGAGAATCTTTATGGTTTAATTTATAATTTCTTCAATCCTTATACTCCACACAAAACAGATCTTCGGCAATATACCCTTTACGCACGTTTCGCTCTGGAACCGGAGCATCCTCAGGTGATGTTTGCTTTACAATGATAATTGTTAAGTTCTGTTTGGTGTGGAGTATAAGGATGAAAGATTCTCCTGCTTTTCGCGGAGTAAAGCAAATTAATCCTAGTTTTCATAATATTTATATCGTGGAATTCCGCAAAGTAATGCCAGATTCTATCAAATAAATTATAGCTATCTGGAATGTAATACCGTCCAAATAAGAACAAATCTACAAAGTAAATCTATTTGACTTATTGCATTTGGCCAATAGTTCCAGTTCAAATTGTTTTATTGGTAATAATTACTAGCAAGTCTAGTTATAAATAAACTTAAACGAACTGCCTTGTTTTGTTTTGGTCTATTATTTATGGCACAAAATATGCTGAACATATTTTGTACCTCGGTAATCCTTATTGTAGAGGTGGGATTTCTTGCAAATGCATTCCGAAGTGTGTGTGGGGTTTAAAAACATGTATGTTGATCCTTTCATTAATTTTTAAGTATATACAGAACACTCAGCAGTTCCGTTCTTTCAGAAAATCTTGCCTTAAAGAGTAAAATAATATTTCGTGGATGGAAGGCATACTTGAAACTTTTAACTTGTAATTTTTTTCAATATTCTTCAACGGGAAATCAGAAATTAATTTTCGGAGAAATCGCGAGTATCAGCTTGTACAATACAATACTGTAGACCGTGCAGTCAAAAGTTTGTGTATTATTCCGAGACGTTCATGAAAAATTCATTTATTACAAAGAGATTTGAGTTATAATGGTTTCTGTTTGACGTCACTGTAATTTAAATGCTTTTAGAATATGCAAACGTCCAAAGTCATTAAAATTATGTAAAATGTTTGATAAATTTGTCTCACATTGCATCAGAAACCGCAAGTGGCCAGCTAACCGCCTACGTTATTATTTGAAGATATAAAAATTAACGATACCTTAATAATGTAGTTCAAGTTTTACCTACCTACCTTGGTGAAAAACTTCAAGATTCTATTTAACCATGTAAAAGTACCTACAAAAAAATCAAAATCTATAAGTGTTATTTATTTACTTTTATATTTAAATGCAAAAATGCACTTCAACGTTGCTTGTTGGCAAGTGGGCGTTCTGACACTATTGCAAATAAATAAAAAAAAGTTTAAAAATATTTATGTATAGATGGTTGTCATTGAGTAATAATACATAAGTAGTTGTGATGAAATATAAATACTTTAAAATACAGTTATAAGAGTATTGCTGTAAAAATTATTTGATTAAGGGTTTGCTTTTAATGTACGAGATTTTCCAGACCTATCCTAGAGTTTAACGGATGTTTTCTTAACATTTGACGGCCGACTGGCGCAGTGGGCAGCGAACCTGCTTTCTGAGTCCAAGGCCGTGGGTTCGATTGCCACAACTGGAAAATGTTTGTCTGATGGACATGAATGTTTTCCAGTGCCTGGGTGTTTCTATTTATACTATAATTATTTATGTACATTATTCATAAAAATATTTATCTGTCTTACTTAAGGGCTAAGATAGCGATGTGTGTATTCGCGTAGTATATTTATTTATTTATTTTATTTTATTTTATGATTTTGGTTTAAAATAAGTTGCGTTTTGACGCTAGCAACTTATGCGGCGATGTGCGATCTTTTTATAGATATTCAAAAGAAAGGCCGTTTGTATTTCTACGTGTTCTGAATACAAACATGGATATAGGATACGTGGACCTTATAAAAGTTAAAAGTAGGTAGGTACAACAACAAAAATTACTACGATAGTTAAGTCAATGTCGTGTCAGTAAATTTTTGTCTTAAAGCAATAAAGGATTCCGTCCATTGATTAATATGTTACTAATTCCGACAGTCTTGAAAAATGACATTTCTATATTGTAATTTTTGCACTCTTTCAAAACAGACCTGTCGATATCCGGCTTTCTCGAATTGTTTTCATTTGCGCGTACTTTAAAAAATCCAAGAAACAGATCGAGACTTTTAGCCCAGTTCCATATGATGTAATGACATTCCGAATAAAAGCAGTAGGTAGGTATAGGAAAAATGAGTAAAAAAATTCAAATGAGAATAACTTTACCATTTATATGCACTGGTGTTACGAGTTTTATTTCGATTAGGGTTGATACCTTTTTATATGGTTTAAAGAATTATTTGGATAAAGTTACATTAAGAAATGTAAATTAACAAAATCAAATCCGAGTGCTTATAATAAAGGAAAAGGAGACCTGCATGCTTTAGAGTTTTCCATAATCTTCTCAATGGTTTGTGGAATCCACCAATCCGCACTGACCTAGCGTGGTGGACTACGGCCTAGCCCAATCTTACTGTAGGATTGATGCTCTCTGTCTGGTTGATATGATGAAAGATTATTCACATAAAAACAGAAAATAAAACAAGCCTAGTAGTCCAAAACTCGTAATGTAATAATAAAAAAAATATATTTCATTTATATCTGATAATTTGTTATTTCTTTCGATTATTTGATTTGTTTATATCAATAAACTTAAATACTCCTTTATATTCTTGTTGTAAATATATTAAATTCGGTAAAAATCTATTACTCGAATAAAAATTTAAATCAACGCCGTCGTAATCCGCCATTCATCGTTCCTGAAACTATTTGAATGGTGTAGTTTGTTATTCCACGACGAATAAATTGTAATATTTAACTATTCTTATACGTTATGAAAATTAACCTTAATTTGCTATACAATTATGCTTATTTTGTTCCACGAAAAGCAGGAAAATCTGTTATCTGGTGTAATGTTAACAATTATTCATTGCGGATTAAATTTTATTTTTAATATAACAAATGTAAGGGCTTTACTAGTACATTAATGCACCTACACTATATTGAAAGTCGGAGGTTTAATATTTTTGTTTATTTTTTATATTTTTCTTCGTAAAAGTTTGTCCTTTTGTGAGAACCCTACTTTCGTTGCGCCAACCCGGTCCAGCTTTCCGTTTCATAATAATTTATTCATTTAGTAATTTCCAAGGATGACTGGATCGTAAAGAGAAAGATATTATGTTGATATCGTGTAAATGCTGTAATTAACTGCTATTAATATTCGTTATGGAGGTGCCGAAAAATATTTTCCATGCAAATTGATATCTTCCATAAAAATAGTTATTTCATAAACCTTAAAGGTTCTTCAGAATATATGAGGTTATTTAAACGTCGTATCTCATAAAAGATGTAAGTGACTAGCTGATCACCTTAACTTTTGTTGGAATTTCTGATTTTCCGTTTGTCTCCAGTACTCTAAGAAGATATATATATAATTTTATTAATACTTACACAGAATTTTAGACCCAATTTTGTATAAATATTTTTATTTTTATCCCCGAATTTCATGCTTCAGAGCTCAAACAACTTTTTACTAATAACGGTCTAATCACACACTAGTCACAATAGACTGGCTATTGTGACTAGCACTAATAATCTCTCATCACCACTGTGATGGAGCTGCGTGGTGGATTAGATCAGGTGGCGGGATTCTATGTGAGAGGTGGGCTATCCCCAGCAGCAGAACCAGAATAGGTGTAGGATTATTATGAAATGTATTATATAATAGAAAAAGTTTGATAAGTATTATTTAGTTACAGCAAATATGCCTTTAAATGTTGAATTGTCTGGTGAATTGTGAAAGCAAATAAGTGTATTGGAAATGTCATAAAGTTTCGTCATAAAAAAAGGGGATACGAGGCAAAAGCCATGATTGGAGCTGCGTGGTGGGTTAGATCAGGTGGCGGGATTCTATGTGAGAGACGGGCTATCCCCAGCAGTAGAACCAGAATAGGTTTAGGATTATTATGAAATATATTATATAATAGAAAAAGTTTTATAAGTATTATTTAGTTACAGCAAATATGCCTTTCAATGTCGAATTGTGAAAGCAAATAAGTGTATTGGAAATGTTATAAAGTTTCGTCATAAAAAAGGGGATACGAGGCAAAAGCCCGTCATCGATGTTCAAGAAGGTAACGAAAGCTATATCTAACTTGTAGTCCGTTTCTTTAGATGTTTTTGTTTTATTACTTTCCGTTTGGCATTTTGGTTGACCTAGTTTCGTAAAGGGTCCAAAGTGGTTTTTTCTCTTATGTGATATTAATAGATCAATAACTGTTTTCTTACCAGCCTTTACTTCTAGTTGTTTCTTAAAAATAACGCTAGCACTTTTTTGTTTTCTTTGTCTAAAAAGATAATACTTAATCTATATTCATCGCCAGGTGCATGCTTTCTCTATGCAAAAAATTGTCAACCGATATGTATAAAATAGGTTAGGTTTTTGATACTAAACTTTGATCCATAACTATCCTGAACGGTTCCCGCAACCTAAGTAACCTCGCCAGACCAATCTAAATTGCCCATGGCTGAGGTCGGACCCGGTGCCTCCCACTTAAAAAAAACTAAAGCTCTAGACTCTAGACTGCGCCAGAAAAAGATGTCCCATCATGGTCTTGGTCAATTCTTTCCGTTTGTATGTTTTTACAATAGGGCATGCAAGGAACACATCCCCTGTGTCCATCAACTAGGGGTGTACTGAGGTGACAAGCCTCATATGCCTGTAAGGCTGTAATTACAATCAGACCTGAACACATCAATGCTGCTTAGCGGCAGATAAATGGCGGTAGTCTTTCGCAGGATGAGCTTTGTCACAAAAATATGTGTCTTATTTGCTCTACTACTACTAAGCCATCTTCCATCATTCGTATTTAGCTCATATTTCGATATTGATAATTAAAACCATCCCTATGGATTAAGTTAATATATGGCATATTTAATACATTAAAAGCTACCGCAAATCTCCGCATATTGCACTAGTGTATTTAGATATTTAAACTCCACATATGCCTATCAAATTTTCCCGACAAAAGCATCCCTGATGTGACATTAATGCAAATGCTAGAGGTGTTGTGGTACTTGCGGGCGGCGGCAACCGTCTGTCGCTCCTACTGTAAATGAATTTATAATTATGTCACATCGACTGTTTACACGATGACGATACGACCACGACAAGATGTTAAAATTTACATAAATTGGTTTGGAATGCACCAGTGAGCGAATTAAGTAATGAGTAAGAATTATTATCGCTAAATGTAGGCCCACCAAATAAACTTGTACTTTTAGTTATTATGTCAAATTCAAAATTAAATTCAAATTCAAATTCATTTATTTCAAGTAGGCCTACTTTATAAGCACTTTTGAAACGTCAAGTATGTATGTTTGTGTGACTCTACCACCGGTTCCGAAAGCAGATTCTACCGAGAAGAGCCGGCAAGAAACTCAGTAGTTGCTCTTTTCCTTATTTTTAGTTATTATGTATGTTTATTGGCCACACCCTCACTCGTTTTTCTCACACATCCTAAGGTTGGCCGGTAGAAAATGCTTTAGCATTAAGCCCACCTTTTGTAAACTGTTTTTGTTGGTTGTGCAATAAAGTGGATCAATAAATACTCCTAATTTAAATTCTGTGCTTTTGCCTTACTTGCTCTATTGTATTAAATAAGTTTACGTATTTTTGTTTACGTCTTTAGGTAGGTACAGGCAAAGTGTTCTCATTAATTAATCCTTTCCAATCTCGATACTTAATTTCTGTGTATCGCGCAGAAAGTTATCATTTTTATACTTCTTTCAGATTTCTGTATTTATAAAGGGTACCTTCATAGTTGTGGATGAAGATTGCATTAGCGTTTTTCTGTGTAAGTCTTGACATTCGACCGGTACTTTTATTTAAACGCTACCTGGGGCACGCTTGATATATTTCTATTTAGATAGTTGTTTAAGTTAAGTTTAAGGAAGATACCATTCGATTTTTCAGTCATCATCATCATCATTGACGGCTGATTAGCGCAGTTTGCAGCGACCATGCTTTGTAAGTCCAAGGCCGTGGGTTCGATTCACACAACTGGAATGTTTATGTGATGGGCATGAATGTTTTTCAGTGTCTGGGTGTTTATATGTATATTATAAGTATTTATGTATTATATTGATAAAAATATTCAACAGCTATCTTAGTACCCATAACACAAGCTATGCTTACTTTGGGGCTAGATGGCGATGTGTGTATTGTCGTAGTATATTTATTTATTTATTTATTATATTATTACCAGCCCAATACAGGGCACGGGTCTCCTATCAGAGTGAGAAGGGTTAAGGCCGTAGGCTACCACGCTGCAAAAAAAAAAACAGCGATATAGTTTAAAGCAAGTGATATTTAAATTGCTGAAATTAATAACGCACTTAGCTACGAAAAGTCAGTGGTGCGTGCCGGGGCTCGAACTCGGACTTCACGAAAGGAAAGCCGCAGCGTTACCCACTAGGCTTCCCCGCACCGCGAATTTTCAGGAGTAAGTGAAAACTTCGTTACGCACACAAATGTACGTGCGTACGCCACTTGCTTTGAAATGCAATAAATTTTGTTACACAGACTGTGTCGTTATCGTATCGTAAAGTGACAAGCTTAAGTTTTATAAAATTGTATTCATATTTCTTTCACGTCTGCGGTGTTATCATCTTCACGGTGTCGTGTCGTTACAGCTGTACGACTAACATTTTAATGTTATGCCTAGTGACTGCAACAAACCGCGGTATTCAACAAAATATCATTACCGACCAAATAAATAGCATTGTTATTTAAAATAGTTACGTTGTTTATACAGATTTGAGGTTTTGGTCGCGGTATTCATAGTCGTAAAATATGATAAACCACCTATTACCATGTTAAAACGATGTGAATAAAGAACACAAACAAAAGCAATTTTATCAGCATACATCAAACACTAGATTGCTCGATATCTTTGTATGACCAAATTAAACGGGAATGGAGTGAGAGTTGTCCCTTGGTTGAACTTATCTTAAGGAACATAACTTATGTCAAGCAGACTCTCACTGATCTAATAATTGGGTAATACATAATATCTTAGCAAGGGGCAGTGCTCTTCAATGCATTGGATTCGAATAGTTTGCCATATGTATTTACGAGACACTCTGTCAAACGCCTTCTTTAAATCGCCTTGTAAGTTGTTAAGATCGTGTGTTATAAAATAAACAAACCGGTTTTGGCTTAGCTATCTGCGGCTGTGGCTTTCCTTTCGTGGAGACCGAGTTCGAGCCCCGGCATTCACCACTGACTTTTCAGATTTTTGTGATATTTTAATAAAAGCAATTTAATTATCTCTTGCTTGTTTGATAACGTTGTGAAGAAACCTGCATGCCTGAGAGGTCTACGTAATGTTCTCAACGGCATGTGCGGTCTACCAATCCATACATGGCCAGCGGCATTGACTACGGCATAATTCCTTCTCATTCTGAGAGTCCGTTCCGTGCCGATAATGCGTTGATGATGATGATGATGAGCTGATATGAAATAATGCATAGTGTAACTTGTATTTCAAGCGTGCTACTATAGTTTATAGCTGCAAAGTTTTTACTACTTTTGAACTGGTTTAATAAATTAAAATATTGTATTCAAGTCCTACACGACCCTTGTTATTGTACCAGCTTATTTCTTGAAACCATTTAGAAATTTTAAATCTTGAATTGTTTTAAGCAGTTACTATAATACTCTTTCGACCATTAGATCGGTACGAGCAAATTGCAGAAGGACAATTTAAGAGGCTCATGTACTACTCGTTATTCTTTTAAAAACAATTTGAGACCATTCTATCTTAATTCGATACGTGGTGCATGTACAAATTTTATCGTTATGCGGGTGTTGGCAAAAAAGAAGATGACTGTAGAGGCTATTTTGAAAATTATCATAAGATGTAACTCGTCGAAGATTGGCTTAATTGTAATATTTGTAATCTCTGGATGCATGAAAATTATACTGACTTCGAGGACATGTGCTTCGGACTGCGGCTACAAGAAAAAAAAAAGAGTTGAAAAGACGTAAGGGCAAAGATGATAAGATTTAGCTTTTCTGTTTACTATTTTGCAATTAATTTTACAATGTCGTTTCTTTTTTTTGTGTGAGTAAATATTTGGTAACTACGCGCCGTATTTTAGTTAGTGTTACTTATTTCATATATTAAATTCCTAACGTTTTAAAACGTTTCTGTCAACTTAAGCCAGCTGTAACGCAATATTGCGCTGCTAAACTCCCCAATAACGTTGAACTGACGTTCAATTAAGACCTCCATTGTCATGCTAACCAATGCCGATGTTCACAACAAAAGCTAATCAAAGTTCTCGTCGGTTTTGTAAAACATTTCTAGATAACAGTGAGAAATGCATAGATGTACATAATAAAGCAGATGCGCGTTCTTTTCTTTGTTTTATTCGATTTTGAATCACCAGCTTTTGCTTTCAACTTTTTTGTGCAGGGATTTGTTTTCTGGGAAAATAGAATGTCGCTCTCGGGCTATATATGTAGGTAAAATATCACGTAGATTCGTTGATTGCTGTGTGAAATAAGGTATAACCAATAATGACAATACGATGCCACAAACACAAATACGAACACACATAGACGCGTCAAACTTAAAACACCTCGTCGTGTTTGCCCCGGGGGTTAAAACCGCACATAACTCTGAAAAGTTAGTCTGAGGAATGAACTCGGTCCCCTGCAAGGAAAGCTGTAGCCTTAACCACTAGGCTATTCCCTCTCCCTAGGCTATCACCGCTATGTGCCACTTCACCGCTCCATATCAAATAAAACCACGCTACGAACAAAGACGTGCCGCTCATCGATTAAGTGTTCCGGTGCGATGTCTCGTAGAAAACGTTCATGGGTACTCTCTAACAGGTTAGTTCGCTACCATCTTAGACTGTATCATCACTTACCATCAGGTGATATAGCAGCCAAGGGCTAACTTGTAGTGGAATAAAAAATAGAATCGCAAGACTAACTTAGTTTCGTGTGATAAATGTAGCTGCCTATTGTACTGCGCTTATAGTTTGAGCACATTCATTATTGCACTATAAGCTTTCACTGTTTACACCTGATTTCGTATTCTCTCCAGCAAGCCGTTGCTGAATCACACTAATAGAGTTTAATTGGCGTTCGATTAAGACACCCATTGTCATACTAACGAACGCCGACGCTCACGATAAAAGCTAATCAAAGTTCCCGCTTCTCGTTTGTTGGGTACGTGAAAGATTTGCAGATAGGGACGGAAATCCGAAATAGTCTCCGGCAAAATGTACAGACAAATAAGAAGTGTGATTATTTTGAACCAGCCGTTGCCCACGACTTCGTACGCGGTTTTTTGGTTTTTTCACGAATCCCGGGATAATATGTGTTAATCCAGGGTTTAATCTATCTTGCATTCCAAAATCAAGCCAAACTATTTTGCATTATGGTACGATGCCGCGTACAATATGATTAAGAGCATGACTTTAATTTTCATATCAACAGTTTTCCCCGCCACCATTTCACTGTCAAAAGATGTGAGTTGAGGGCTTACTCGAAGCTATATAAAGAAACCGTGCCAAATTAAATCGAATCGTGGAACTATGAGTAACAATCATCTACGGCGTTCTTCCAAAGATACTATTTGAGATTGTTCAAGGAGCTGATAAACAAATTTCTTGAAAGCCGGTAACTCGGTGGCTCCTCTGGTGTTACAATATAATATGTTCATGGACGACGGTAGTTACTTAACATCAGGTGGCCCGCTTGCTCGTTTGCCCGAAATTTATGTAAGAAAAAATCATTATGAATCCACATTATTTTTTTAGTAGGTACCGGGGTACCTGTACCTGTTAGACCGCTATTTTTAAGATAGGATGATACATAAATAACTGCAATTTTTAAGTAACTCAATAAATATTACAAAATATGTATGAGATTGCCGCTTACTGTACATTTTTTACTCTATTTTCAACGCATTATTGCATTGCATTTTCTCTCCAAAAGCGTCTAATTGTATTTTGATATATACTGCAAAATACACTTTACCAAAGCCGATGCTCAAATGAAAGCTAATCAACGTTGACATTTTGCAATTGGAATTTAATGAATGAACGAAACTGGATGAAAATATTATCTGTTTCAACGAACTGCAATATTATAAGTTCAGTAATCTGTATCTGTTTTGTATATATAAAAGAATAAATTAAAGAATAAATTGTATATATAAAAGAATAAAATTATGTAATTATGTGACCATTTGTTATACCTTGCTTATACCAACTACTGACTTTAACCTTGTAGTAGGTATAAGCAATACGCCCCTTCACATTCCCTTCCATTTATCTCAAAGTAAGCTACGTTTTATTGCCCTTTGGGTGTACAATGTGAAGTAGTAAAAAAAAGAGAAGTCTATAAATTATACATGTTTAGATTTAATTTACACTGTATACAGGTAAAGGTAAAGTTACCATGCAATGCCCTTCTCAAAAGCTCACCCTGAATATTAAATTAAGGTTAAACAAAATAAAGCCAGTTAGCACGTTTTCACGAACTACCGCATTTCCACACAATTTATCCACTGATTGTTGGTGTTAGATACGAGTAGGTTGTGATTCGTGATTCCCCAATTAACTAAGCTTAACTATAGCTTGCTGAATTAATCCCTGAAAGAGAATTTGTTTTAGGTGAATAAATAGTTTCTAAACCTGTTTGAATTCCACAAGATGGTGTTTATATCTTAAAATCTAATCTTTTAAAAGGCGCACTACAGGACAAGGGTCAAATGGAAAACATGTAAATGTATTATTGTATAGAAGCTGTCCACTCGGACGCATCGCTCACTCAAGTAGGAGAGAGACAGATGTAGAACGCGGAGGCCGACTGTGCCTCTTTGTCGCTCGTTCCGTGCTCTCGCTTGCACTTCAAGCCTTTAATGGAACGCCTCAGAGCGAGGCAACGCCGCATACGTCATGTTTTTTCGTGCGTGCAGCCGGCTCCATCGAATTATAAGACGTTGTCACGTCAAAAGCCCAAGCCTTACCTGCTAGGCTATCGCCATATATATATATTATATATATGTCTGTGTGCGTCTGATGCGATATGCTTATATTTTTAGTGAGGTTTTTACTAGCGGTAACGAAATGTTCTAGCGGATTATTATGAGCTATATTGAAAAATATTCAAACCAGTTAAAGCCCCATATACAAGCTTTCTATACATAGTTGAATAAATGTTTAAATAAAAATTGATATAAATATTTTATATTTTGTTCATTTTACGTGACAAATCTTCTGACGTGCTAATGTATGTATATTAGAAACGTGTGAATACCAAACGCCTCGTGAGGCTGCTTTCTTTGAAGAGAAAAGTATTACTTATTCTAGAGTAGGTACTTAACTACATCAAAAGAAAAGTGCGAAATAAAAAATTGTTAGATCGAATATTTATCTCACGAGCAGATTTTGAATTTAATTTGAGCTTATTTAGGAGTATTGTTTTTTCGAAGAACAATACATTTTTTACTCGTTCCTTCATTTAGTTTCGAAGCAAACATTTTACATCATGTAACTGTGTTGACCACAATCTCTGCCGAGGTCTACAAAACGTAGAAACGTAGTTCGTTTCTCTGTTGTTTTTAACTCAGACTCAATTTGAATAGGTACATAGTTTTATATTTATTTCAAGAGTTTTTGAAATTTCGACGTGACAACAAAATTGAACGCTTAAATTATGCTTAAATATGTTAAAGGAGTACATAATTAGAGAACTTAAGGTTTTTCAAAATTCTAAGCTGTCCGTTTAGTTTTTATCAGAGTAGTTTAATTGCGTGTGTACGTTATTATTTTTTCTCTTAGAACCTACCGCTTTTCCAAATTTTGTTTCAAACAAATGCCTTTACTCATTAACAAATGTTTGTACCTTACGGGCGGATGGATTACAGTCACTAATTACATGATGTAGGTAAACGCGACGGTTGTCACTCTTTGAATGTTACACATCCCTTCACAATTAATCCCGGCTTGGAGGAAAGGCGAGAGAAAATACAACAGACATTCTCGGTCTGTAGGCTTAAAAATTAGATGATCCTCTCCGCTTTATGTGCTTAAAATATTGACACTATTTAAAATGTTTGACACGTTTTGAGTTTAACGAACAATCTCGAAATCTTAAATATAAACTCGTTGGGCGATTTTAAAGCTTCATAAAAACTCAATATAAACTTTATTTAAACACCCGTTAAGCTGAGTTAATTTCCCGTTAGAAACCTGAAGTGTCGCAAAGTCGATGGACGCCTGAGCCTCAAGAACGTAGGGTCAGGCCAGGTCTCCTGCTCATCTCTATCTCTCCCCAATATGAGAGCCAGGATGTGGGAACCGGGAGCAGCATAGCTAGCATTGGCATGAGACAAAAATTATATCCCCTGACAAGGGATAAAATAACGTGTCAACCTGCCAAAGCACAACACCTGTTGCTGCGGCAGGCATATATATAGGAGTTTATCCCCGGTTATTATTACACGTTTATTAATTGGATATTATTTCCACGGTGAGTTAGTATTGCTGCTAATGGGTGAAGCTAAATTTGAATCCTTTCCCCGAACCATATAATATTAGATCCCGACCATTGTAGCCGTGCTGGGGGCCATTGATAGGTTGATAATGATGACGATTACTTATACGCAAATGAAGCATCACATTCAGGCAAAACCGAAACAGTAACCGAGTGGTTAGCTTCTAGTTTCGGTTGATTGGTTAATTCTTATCTTACAAAATTGATTAAACAATGTAACTAAGGAATTATGAAATTTTGGGTGTTCAAAGTAGCATTTTTAGGCAAAACTGCACTACTAATAATAAGTACTAATAGTAACTATCTAAGTATTCAAAAGATATTGTGAAATTCCAACAAAGAAATATTGTTGATCTAGTTTTAGCGTAATTATTGTGTAAAAACAGTTTTGAGGCCACGGTTCGAGGATTAAAATTAATGGAAACTTCCAAGCTCTAGCCGAGTAAGTTTCTTATTACGACATAGTTAGACGGAGTTTTTATGTTTTTACAGCACTCTAAAGATCTAAGAAGGAGCAATAATAAACTACCCATCTTAATACTTTCGCTGTTTTTAATGAAAGAGATATTTCTAATATATTAAATTATAATATTTAAAATAGGTTAAGTTTCAGGAGAATTTTGTGGGTATGAATAATATCTTGTGCCTCTTAACTTATGTCATCATGGTTATCATATGAACAGGTTGAAGTCCACAGCTGGGCATACGTATTTTGTAGAAAGTTCCAGAGTTCTAGGACTTAAGGCCCTTGTTCCCAGCGGTTCCCATTGACTCGTTTGATATCGTCTGTCTTTTCCTACCTCGTTGGGGGTCGATCAAAGCTACGTTTTACGATGCAGAATTGTCATCCAGCCTAAGTGCGCTGCCCATTCTTACTTCATCTTCGTGACTCGTTGGGATACCTACGTCGGTAGGTACCTACTCTTAACAAATGCTACCGTTACAAGCAAGGTTACCGTTCCAGCATCAATGTGGGTAGGCTAGATTTAAATAACGTACTCCTACTTTGGTAACGATTATTACCATCTATTAGTGATAATGACCGAACTCTCGGCATAAGGTGCTTTCCGAGGCGCAGGAGGATGGCAAAAGCGAAATTCGTATCTACAAAAGGGCTTAAGTATTTACTAATTTCTAGCAGTTATCAGCGATTTTTTATTCCACTACAAGTTAGCCCTTAGCTGTTAACTCACCTCATAGTTAGTGTTGCTTCAGTCTAAGATGGTACCGGAGCTACCATATAGGGGTATTACAGTTATATTAGACAAATTTAGACCTTTTAGTGATAAGGCCGCCTTTGCATCCTAGCACTAAGTAACATAACGGTTTTCTTTGTGCTTTTCCTAGTGTGTTGTATTGCAATAAAGTTTTTCTATTCTATTCTATTCTATATCCCTGGTCAGTTTGTCCGCGGCATCGTACCAGAATAGCGTTCCGGTGGAGTTGCTTTGTGTCATGGCTTTGTCGTTAGGGTGGTAACTATGCACGGCTGAGGCCTCTCAACAGTCAAATAGTACATTATTACTCTCTAGCTGGACTACTTTGGATAGCTGAGCGACTTTTAATTTCAGAAGAGATTCCGAACGTTTTCGGTTTAGTCAGGAAGAGAAATTTGCGAAGTGTTTTAGGCTACTTCACATAACAACGCATGAAGACTTAACTGATCTCATTTATATATCAGAATTTCGCATTACTTTAGGCTACTTAATAATGTATGAAATTGGAAAAAAGAAATTCTTGGCGGATTACTGGGAGTCGCGGGTATTGAAGAACCGTCCTTAGTTTACGCCTCCCCAAAGCCGGCAAAATTGCCTTTGTCAGTATCTAATAATCAACAGAGGTCAAAATGGCACTGGCTTTATAATTATTTTCTTTTGTTCACTTTCTTATTATTTTCATAAGGAATTGTGCACAATCTTCGTTTACAAAAGAAACATGTTATCAAGTTCATCTTACAAATACGAGTATATCTCTTATATTCACTGTTATAAAAAGAAAGAGGCTATAACGTACAAAGGGAATATAATGTTTGAGTATTTTTTGCTTATACTCGTACTATAAAGATAATACTTACTGATATTATATTTAACAAAGAGATAGCTACTTCAAGTTTATTAGATTTATTAAGTCAAACAAGGTTTTTAAGTAAGTACTGCCATGGAACAATAGATACTACGGTCGTTCCTTCATTACTGAAAATCGTGTTCATGGTGAGATCTCTGCTTAAACTGTAGGAGTTATCTCCGTTGGCTTCTGTTGGCGGCTATTTTGGCAATGGTAGAGTATCTGCACGAAGTGGACTCTTTCGACGGGTCAGCCGCTCTCGTTGATAATCGGTCTCTAGGACTTTTGCTTTCGGTTTCGCCCGTAACAATAATTTTAATACGTTGGAAACATATAGATAATATTGCATATATATACTAATACGTAACATACGTATAGAGTACGTATGTTACGTATTAGTATATATATTTTAGTTCTACTTCTTCTTCCACTGAACCGTTTTCCACACATTTGCGCTTCGCTTGTTGAATCTCGAACTTCCCCGTTTTTGTCGCTCGCTACTCCAGCCAACTCAACTAGTTCCAGAAGTCTAGTAGGCCGCCCAGCTTGCCAATGACTTCCGGGTAAGTGGCTGGGGATCCAAGATAGACCTCGCGTTGTTCTGCCACGCCATCCAGTAACCAGTGCAATCTATGATGGAAAGATGTCTGTTTAACCACCCTGTTGTTAGTCCCACCACCTACCTGAATTTGCCTTTATCAAGGCGCAGTAGTTTGTTTGATAGGTGTTACTCTAAGTTTGGAAATGTTTCCCTCTGTCGACAGTCAGTTGCATTAGCCCATGGTTGGGAATGCTCCTTTAGAGTTAGTGCGTCTAACCATGTTTTATACTAACGAAGGGTGTGATTGGTTCTGGCCCTAACATCTTCAGCGTTGTGGCTATGCGTATCTGCTGCTACATTACCTGGATTCCCGTTGTGTCCGATGATCCACCTTAGGGTGCTGTTATTGGAGGCGGCGAGAGTTTTCAGGGCTATATTTTGTCTATACGTGATTACGTTTAAGTTGTTTGTTATCCCTGTCTATTTGCCATTTCTATAACTGGCGTTCTTATTCTATGTTGAATATCCTTTCAAAATATGTCTGCTGAACTAAAGTATTCTCTACGGGAGGGTTTACCCATATTCACCACGTTGGACAGATGGATCGGTGAAAGGATACGTACTTTTAATCCTGGTAAAGCTATCGGTACCTTTGTCATTAAATAAGTAAATCGATCGCGAAATAAATCTTTTATTTTCAGTTATTCTGTCGGTACAATGAAATGCACTACATTAAGGATTCATAAAACGTATTAGCTTTTATAAAAATTAGTGGAAAGTCCGGAATCTTAGAATTGTAGGTAGATTTTATCTGTGTTTAATGGCTAAATAAGCGCTTTGTTGCATATCAATGCTCAGACTATTTTTCCACTACGTTAAAGCGCTTTCATTCTACTCGAGCTTTTTATGAGCGTTAAAATTTCCTCATTAGAACAAAAAACATGCGTAGTGTAAAGAAATGTCGTCAATTGTAACTTGATTATGAATTCTACAATTTATTTCTGTATATATATCCGTATCCGACCGCACCAATTATATTTTAATATAAGGCCGGGGACAATCTGGCCTTTATCTCATTACGCCTAGCATCTTGCTATGCGCGCCTTTTAACTTCAAAGTCAGATACTTTTTTGTTTACGGAGTGTCTCCATCGCGGTCGATCTTCTTCCTCAAATTCCCAGAGTTGTTTTTATAAATTGATCTATGCAGCCTATGTTTCGTTAAATCAACTATGTTTGTTCATCATTATAGCCTTCCTTCCGAACATCGGAGGCACCTCACCTATAGACCTTTACATCTTAACATACCATATCAAAGCAACACCGACCCGACTGGATTATAATGATGGCGTTGAAATTTGAGGTTATATTATGGCATCAAACATGAAGTGTTATTTTGACACATTGTGCTACTGACAGAAAAATATTGACATGGTTCTTTATATAACATAACATTAAGGTCACATTCCAATGCCATAAGATGTAGCTATCGTTAGCACTAAGCACTAACACCAGATAGCTTCAAGTTATTTTCAACGAAGGTTGGTGTTCGCGATTTCTATTATTTATTCTCTATAATATCAGAATAAAGTAAAACTTAAATACCTTGAACCACATACATTACGTACATTTTGCTGTGACATTACAGTGTATTGTTTATAAACGTTAGTGTTTATAACCTTTTTACGAACCTTTTCAACCTTTTTTTATGTCATTTTTGTTGTAGCCCCAGTATCATTTTAGATGCAAGTATACAAAATGTAATCAAAGCAGCCATTTAAGGTACAAACCATACTTAATAACGATTCACTGCATAATGGATGATAGTATATTAAACATATGTACGTGGACAAGTCTTAATTAGGTCCTTTAATAGAAGTTTTAGCCTTAAACTTAATTAGATAAATCGTCTCAGAAATGTGGATATAAAAAGTTACGTTCGAGTCTATTTAGGTACTACCAACCGCATAATGACGTCACTGCTCACCGCTCTGTGGTAAAAAGATAAAGGGGAAATAAGATTGATTAGTTCATCATCCTCATCTAAATTAGAGCCAAGTGCAAAATTAAACAGACCGGTTTTCAGAGAAAAGCATTTGTTTGAACCGTTTACATAACGTATAAAAGTGTGCTTAACATAATATCGTATAACGACTGTTGTCAATAAATCTAATTCTGAGAGAAATCACACAAGCGCTGTAGTCTGTCTATTTGGCAATGTATACACTTAGTAGATATTACATATGTATTAAAATTAGTTACATAATAATTAGTGCGAAAATATTTTAAGCTGATCGTAGACTGACGTAAAACTCGTTATTAGATTTTTCGTGTGGCATTGACTCACACTTTTATTACTGTAAATGCAAGTATGTAATGTTGTCTATTCACGAAGCACCAGTCCACTGTATGAATACCATTTTTTTTTTATTGCACTACTAGTAAGCCACCTGGTGGGAAGAGATGATGAGATGGTAACGGGCTAACCTGTAAGGGAGTATAGCAGTTATATTTAAAACAAACCCCTGATCGATTTCTTTCTCTTAGCGGCACGTCTTTGTCGGTAAGGTGGTAATTAGCCACAGCCGTAGCCTCCCACCAGACAATTAATTAACAACAATACATAATAAAACAGCCTGTCTCACTGCTGTGCAAAGGCCTCCTTTGTTAAAGGAGTTAAGGATGTAGAGTCTAGTACTCTTGGAATGCATCTCCAAGACGTAAATTTTTATGTCCCACTATTGAGCACATAGACTTCTACTGTCAGAGGAGAGAAGATCTATGATCTTGAGCTTAAGCTGCTTGGCTTGGGCTGGCGTGCTTCGACCACGACCTCGGTATTTATTTGAGCAACGATTATTATGAGGAGTTAGTGATGATGACCGTAGGCTCAAATTACTTGAGGAGGCGAAAAGCAAACCTCTGTAGACTTCCAAGTCCAATGTCGGTAGCCTAGATACACTGACGTTTGCTCCAAGTCGCTTAACCAATGCAATCGATTTATTAAGTTTAACAGTGTGGCATAGTTTAATTTGGATAAAAACTTAGATTTAGGAAATTGATAGAACGTGCCTTGGAGTGAACGCGAAACCGATGTCAGTTATAACAAAGAAGTGTGATCGTGACAACCTATCAACCCGCAGCTTGGTTGGTCTATTTTATTAAGTCGTTGAAACTGTCGCGTTTCTACTATGAGAGACGATGGCGGTGTCCAAAAGTATGGCGTTAATAAACTGATGATGATATCTCTTCTTGCAAAATATAGGTATACGAAACTTTTGTTTGATGGCGATCTAAGTTTGTATGTAAATAATTATATTTTATGGTGCGTATCTGTCTGTGTGAAGGGGTAGTTAGCTATAACGCTCAGTAGCATTTTTGTAGTCATAAGCCTTCACAACGTCTAGAACAAGTACAGGAAAATTCACCGCATAAGAATGCCAAAAAGCTCATTTAAAAGTCGGTCTTCAAGTGAAAACTCGTATTTGCATGCTGAATATGTACACTGTACAGTTATTTTTTTCTTAAGGAACGTGACAAATATTTCGTCTTATTTGAAAGCTTTTGTTAAAAAAAAAAGAACTGAGATATTAGTTTACATGCCTAGTCGTATTTTTTGATATTTCGGCAAAAGTGCTCATAATAACGAAACCAAAGATAGCGAGGTTTAACTTTAGAATAGCTTTTATTTGTTAGGCTAGGAAAATCGTAACATGCTGGACACTGGAAAACCTGCAGTTGAAATTCAATTCACATATATAGCTTGTTACCATTTAATGAACATGTATAAAAGAGATATTCAAATTACGGGAAAATATTTGAAAATCACGGGAATACTGAAGTTTCATGCGGACGATGTTGCCCAAAATGAGTAGTAACCTAAATAATTAAATAAAGATTATTTTTTGACAAGCTTCTTTTGTTATAATTTATATTATGACATACCTTTATACCGGCCCTTATATCAAAGTCAACAATTATCACCATATTAACCAATTACCGACCCGTGCCCTGTGCACGGGTCTCCTCTAAAAATTTAGAAGGTTTGGCTCTTTTTTGCGCAAAGGATTAGCCTGTCTGTTTAACGCGGAAACGCAGCCAGCATTCTTGGCACCATTCCAAACGGGCATAACTTGTAAAATAATAAGTTTAGATTATATTATGTTAATTAAGTCTTACTGTATAATTTTTAATAAAATAAGAAATCCTACGATTCTTACCTAATAATCATAAGCATACTGCATAACATATTAAATTATAAAAAACCTCTTTAACCTTTTTTTATTCTACAATTGAAAAATCAGCTCTTAATTGTATTACTCAATAGTTCACAGTCAATATATTTTTAATTACTGTAATAAACAACTTCAACAAGCTCATACTTAAAAGGTGTTTCCATTTTTGTTTCAGATATTGCGATGTGTGTGAAATCGTAACAGCCTTCACGGATTATAGCTTATTGGAACAAATTGGCAATGCATTAATAATTGAGAAACGTGCACGATGTTTAAAACAAACATGTTTGTAGTGACATTATTTGTGCTGGTGTATGTTGTATGTGGGAAAGTGAACAGCACCGATGTGACAAGTTCCCGGATGGCGTGGATGAAAGGTCTGTTGGACCACCACGATTGGATGGAGATACTGGATGGAAACCATACAGTGCCTCGGGAGTGCGAGTCTGATTTGAGGCAGTACATTACTGCTCTGAACGAGGGTTCGCTGTGGGCTTCAAAAAGTAAGTATTAATTCTGTACTAAGAACAATGAATCTGTAACTATTGATTCAGGAATTAACACCTCGTTACCTTGTTAAGATGCTGAGAACTAAATGTTTATTCCCATAGTAATATTAATAGCAGTGCCTTGTTATTAAGATTTCTATGGTTAACAGAAAAAAATGTCACCTCAAAGTGACGTCCATTACCATAGTTATTTTGCATAAATGGTTTACTATTTATTAAATTGTGGGTTAAAAAATAGACTGTATATCTTCTCCGGCGTAAAAAAAACATACGCCCATCTCTAGGATACAAGATATATATGTGCCAAAAAAAACAAACACACTTTCGCTTTTATTAGTAGATATATTAGTAGTACGATCTAAATAATAAAGATAAAGACCAATGACCCATACATCGTTTAATACTTTACACGGGTTGCCGATCTTATGATGTACTTACTTAGTTGCGGGACTTATTCTCTGTTTAATATCTTTTGTTTTCATGTAAGTTTAAAATAGTTTCGTTTAATAATATTTTTTGTCAGTATAAACAATAAAGCACAAAAAGAGTATGCATAATTCTATGAAAAGGAAAGCTTCCTACTAGATTTGAGTCTTAATTACAAACTAGCTGACCCGTGCAACTTCGTCTGCACCAAATCGGTTATTACCGGAAAACACGAATAAAATTACATTTTCTAAAAATTAATGTGTATGTAAGCTAGATCGTTTTATCGCCCCCGAAACCCTCTGTATACCAATAAAAATATAATTCCATGAAAATCGTTGGAGCCGATTCCGAGATTCCAATTATATATATACAAGAATTGCTCGTTTAAAGATATAAGATAAAACAGGCTCCGTGATTGGTCGCAAATTTCAGCCAATTAGAGGGGTTGCATTAATTTGTACCTATATAAATATCAGCTTTGAACACATTTTGGAGACAACACAGTTCTTACTATTCCAATAGAGGAATGGTAGCGGTTATCGAATGTAAGTTAAACAAATGAAGATTTTGTGCTCCATGAGGGACCTTTCCTTTCGTCCTATTACGTTCTCCCTTAAATGCAGAGACCTCGCACGGTCAACGATCTCACTAGATGTAATAGAAACGACCTCTAGATGCCTCTAGATAGCCAACTCTTACTATCTTAAATCAATCACAAATGATTTTATATATTTGTAAATATTTAGGTTAAGGATTTCTAGTTGGTATACCTAAACATTTAATTGCGTGTTTACCAAGTCGTATTTAGACAGCCTAGATAACCTCACATAACTTACAAGTAAGTACCTATTATAAATGAATTGCAAATTAGTTTAATCGACTAATATGAATAGGTAAAACAATTACAAAAAAACTGCCTCTTTGGTCTAGTGGTTAGCCTGTGCAACTACGGATCACCAGGTCCTGGGTACTAACGACGACTATAGGATATCTAGGTTTTCTACCGGGAAATGTAAGGGTTTTCACGTGATTTTCTAAAACATTTGCAGAACCTTATTTTTCTGTGAGTGACAGCTAAGTCGCAATAGCAACTTTTGTGTTCTGTTAGATCTCAGTTAGGAACAAAACTGGGTTACATTAATATCTCAGTATTAATTCTTATTTAAATAAATAGTTTTATCAATAGTCAAAACTTTTTATCAAATTCCAAACAGATGTTTAATGTAGAAGTTATCGCGAGTTTATAAAATGTAAGGACTTAATTGAACAAACAATTTAAAACTACAGCCGATATTTTTACTCTACTTAAAATATGCTTAAAAAACAAAACCAAACGCAGACGAAGTCGCGTGCTTAAGCTTAAGCTAAGGCTTAACAGCTGGTTAAGTCATATACAGTTACATTTAGGATTAGCGATGTAACAGGTATGTCTTAATAATATCATATTTCGGGTCGAGTCGCCTAAGAGTGTTCCGGCGATAACATAATATTCTAATGTGCCTATGCGAGTAACTAGACCGCATCTTTGTATATCTATAGACTGTCGTTATTTCTATTGAAGCCGAAACATTTGAACTTAAAATATTGGAAGCAGGCGTTTCTTTGCACCATCCCATGATATGTTATGAAACTTTGCTTAAATTGCTATACTCCGCGAAAAGCAAAAGATTCTGTATGGTGTAATGTATAATTTCTTTAATCTCTACTCCACACCAAAGATATGGCAATTTACTCTCTACGCACATTTCACGTCGACGTCGAAGCATCCTCAGGAGACGTTTCACTATGAATAATTGTTGCCTTAATAATTAAAAAAACATTGTATAGTCAACATCTTCTGAGAATGCTCTGGTGTATGAGCGAATCATTTTGGATGCAGTGGAACGTTAATAGGCTTATGAAGATGATGATGAAATATTTAGTGAGGGTTACAAGGACCGACGGTTTAACTCCTTCCGAGGAATGGAGGTGAACAACACCAACTTTATGCGTTGTACTGTTAACTACTGAGAATTTCTTGACAGAAAAACTCAACAAATATAAATGTATGTCCGACTCGGAAATCAAACCTTGCGATCCGTAATCAAACATGCAACCCACTCAGGCACAGACAGTCACCAAACGATAACTTAAATACAAATCTCTTCTCTGGTTATATAGAGCATAGTTTTGTACCTACTTCGTTTTGTAACTAAAACCGAGTTGGTCGAGGGTTGGAAGCTTATCTGACTCCACAGGTGATCGGTACTTCCACCAGCATTCTGGGAACGTTGCCAGCTCCAATGGTCGAGTGAATAGGTATATTTTAATCATGTGCTGGCCATTAGCGTCTAGTGACTGAATAAAATGCATGGAAATATGATATGAGTTGAGTTCAAAAGCTTTGGTTTTCTTTCATGGATCTTCTGAAAAGTTTGACGTAATTAAAAAAACAGTGCTGTAAGTTGGAATTTGTAGAATACTTACCAAAGTTTTCGCACGACCTTTTCGTATTCCGTTCAATAAAAGTTTGGATTTTTTATTAAGCTCTTCTATTGGTCTTCCTCTTGAGTTTATTGTATGGCGTGTTACATATATGTTGTAAACTATGGACATGTCAAGCTTAGATAATACACTATGCGTAATGTTATCGCGAGAAAACGAAATTTCACACAGAACACGTTGCGGGAAACTGCTTTTTAATAGCAGTTTCCAGAAAGTAAAATTACAACCAAACTTTTTATATTTTTCTCGTATTTTAATATTAAATATCTCTCCACCAACATTGCCAATGTTAGCAGTATTTGTATAAAGCGTGAACTGAAAAGCATCAACGCTGTATTCAAGACCTTTTTATTAGAATAATAAACAACATTACTGTGCGTTATTTAAAGTTTTTGTAATCTGTAGCTTATATACTACGTGAATAAGGTTGTTTATGCAACGCTGAAGTTTAAACAATCGTTAAAAAATTCCTTAGTCCCCAACGAAGGTTCAGTGTAAATTAAAACTTTATGAAGAATAATTACGCAATGAAATAGGTTTAAAAGGTCATTGACCCCGTTTACTTTGTAATTGCGCATAGTAAATGCCTCTCCATGTCTAATTATGTAATCGGCGCGAACAAGTCTGGCTTAAGTACCGCCGGTAGAAGGCTGTGCACCGGCGTTTTATTTTATGCCTAGGATGTGTATATCCGCTTCTACTTAATGCCTACAGCCTAACACTTTGATTGTTGTTTGTTACGCTAATGATAATCACAAACTAATTAACGAAGTATTTATTTAATGATTGTTTCGTGTTTTTTAACGAAGTTTGAATTCTAAACTGCATCTGTATTTATTTACAAAACTTGCATAAAAAATATTGACTATCCTACTTGCGAAATTCATACTTTCCATAAAATTATTATTGATTCTTAAGTTATACTCAGAATTATATGCAGAAATGTTTAATTCAAATTGTAAATGAATATCTGCCTAATTGTTCGCCACTGAATTTTTTAAGATATGATTTTATCGCTTAGGTCAAATACGCCGCTGCTCCAATATGAATTTCCAGGCATAAATTTTTTTTAAAGTATAATTTTTACTCTATATTTGTGCAAAAGATCGTTTAAAAGAAATATACGTACCTACGCTGAAAAGACCCAAGGCAAGCGTAAAATCTTACTTTTTACGGTTTTCCCAGGGATACATTCCAAACATTTTGAAATAATTTAAAATCTGCATAGACCCGTTAGTTTTTAAGGTCAGTGGTACATACTTACAAACAAACACTGTTACTCCGTGTAAATAAAAAAAGACAAATCTTAAGTAGGTAAGACAAAGTGTAAAGATTGTTGACCTGAATTCAAAAGCGCGTAGTAAATGCCTTTCCATGACTTATTATGTAACTGTGAACGAGTCACGTGCGCGGTTAAGAAAAAAGTCGCCCGCAGAAGGAGTGTCGCCAACCACTTAGGCTAGGACCACACTAAAGCGGTTTTTTTCATGTCACGGTGATAGCTGAAGAAGCTAGTGCCCTAGTCCTGTAATAGGGCTCCATTTGGGGAGGTGGAGGGCGTGTTCGATCCCCAGTACACACCTCTAATTTTTAGTGCATTTTTATTTTAAACGATTTTATATCACTTGCTTTAACGGTGAGGACAATCAGCGTGACAAAACCTCCGTGACGACTTAGAGTTTTCAAAGGCGTATGAAGTCTACCGAACCGCACTAGGCCAGCGTGGTGGCCTCCCTTCACATTATGAGAAGAAACCCATGTCCAGAAGGCGGTAATGGGTCGATAATGATGGCCACGATAATGAAGTGACAGACCAAGATATGGTGTATGATGATGGTAAGTAAAAAACCTCGCCTATAATTGAGCAACACTACGCATGGCATGCGAGAAACAAGCACTACTTACAAAGTGCCGCCGTTGTCCATCATCCAAGGAGTTGGTGTGAAGGTCATGTGTCTGTAATTATACCGGCAACCATTGACCCTTCAGACAGTAAAACAGTTGATAGTGGCAGAAATATTAATGCTGGTAGTCCCGACAAGCTCTGTCAGAAAAAGCTCTACTATTGCTTAGAACTAGAAGTTAGCCCTAGACTAAGCTAATGGTAAATGAATAATGCAGTCTTAGGCTAACCTGTTAGAGGTAGCTGTCTATGTGGTATCGTACCGGAACGCTAAATTAGTAGCTAGCCACTGCTATAGGCGTTCATAAAGATGTTTTCATTTGATAGTTCCTACAATTATTCAGAAAGATTTCAGACTATTTACCGTTACTCTACGTCACTTACGAGTAGAAAAACTGTTGGGTGGTATGACGCTGTGGGTTTTAGAATGAAAGTTTGTATGCGACCAATATTTACGTTGACGAAGTCGCGGTGAAGCATAAGAGATTAATAAAGCCGTTAATATATGCAGTTTAAATATAAGAAGTAAGGTACGTACTTATATGAAGATTAAATACTAGCGGTCCCCCGCGCCTTCGTCCGCGTATGAGATTTTTTTTTTTACTTTTGAAGAGGAACAACTCCGTAATACATTATTTTTTGTAACTTAACCGTTTACGTATTGCACGAATCGGTAACTCTTAAAAAGATTGTTTTTCTATTGAATATTTTGCAACATTTTTCATTGATCCTTCGCTCTAATTGGACCTTCCTCGATAAATGAACTATCTAACAAAAAAAGATGTTTCTAGTTCGACCTAGAAGTTACTGAGATTAGCCTTCAATCAAACAAACTCTTTAGATTCATAATATATAATCATTAAAATATTTTGAAGTTGAAATAAATTGTTAGGCCACGTTTTGGGGTTGCACCACTTAAACAATTGCTTAATTGTGTGCTGCGTTCATTATAGGTCAGAGTCAAAGGATGTTTAATTCATTTAACTAAATATGTGCTTACAAAAAACTTATTTGTTTTTTTTTTTTGTATTACCTAATTTGTAAACCTACTTGGATTACTTTAGTCAAAGAATGTTTAATTTGTAAATATATACATACATGCTTTGTCTTCGCTCTTTTAACATAAGTATGAATAAACTTTGGTCACTTTAGTTTGCTTAAACTCGTTTACCTACGCAATGAATAAATAAAGGTATAGTCAGCTAAAGTAACGTCTCTTCGTGGACGTTTTTAATTTGTTGATGTCTTGCTATTTTTAAAGCTTGTACTGATTTTACCACCATCAGCTTTAAATTTTACACTGCAGAACATGAAAGTTATTAAGGTGAAGATCTTGTCAAATTTATAAACATTTGAATAACACAATAAATGGGCAAGTTTAAAACTGCATTTTTATGTGATATAAGAATTCACATTTAATTAGTATATTTTTTTTGCTTTTATTTGTGCAGACTGGGCACAGATCACTTGCCAATGTCACGTAAATAGAGAAACCGCGAGGAGATTGATCGGTGTGCGCTGAACGCTGAGAATTTATACTTTGGATTAGTGTTTGTATCCTCATTGCTGTGGATTATAAACCAATTTGTCAATGTCACAACTTTGTGTTATTGTTAATGCGCGAGTGTTATTACCGCCTAACAGGCAACAGATGGAAATATGAGAAGCTAATTTCAGTAAAAAGTGTCATTACTTCAGACTTGACAAAGTTTAAAGTACATGTAAAAGTTTCAGAGATTCATGACATTTGTTAGATCACGAAATGTGTAAATAGGTCTTGAAATGTGTATATAAGGATCTTAAATGATTTTATAGTCCATTCAATGTCTAAAGAAAAATTGCTTCAATTTCCTTTTAATTAACAATATTGAGGGCTATTTTCACTTTATAATAATTTTTCATTCATTATTATCAGTACTTTAGATCAAGAAAAGCATGCTTTAAGCGATCTAAATTGTTAAAACTTGTGAAACTAAAAATGGGGAAAAGTATCGGGTAAAACATTAGGTACGTAACATCGAAACTGAAAATATGGTATAGGATCGAAACGAACGAACCTACCGTTCGTTCGTTTCGATCCTATATGGAATGGTTCCAAATTTAATTCGAATGGTTTTGCGACAAATTCTATTTGAAAAATTTAGTACCTATTCAAATTCTTACACATCCGTGTATATTCACTGCATGAATTTAAAGAATTCCGTTTTGTGAGACGGTATAAAATTTTCCGATTGAAACATTTTATTTTCGTAAAATCCTTCAGTGAAAATGTTCTACCTTATACTTCTATATACTTTGCGTCGCACATTTAGTAATGCTCTTACCTATTTTTTAATGAAAGGGCATTAAATAATAACCTTCCTAAGTAGATACTAATAAATAAACAGAGCTTTTTGTAATAATACTGCGTAGGTAATTTAATAAACTACTGGAAATGTTCATTATGAAATACGTGGATTTTATAGAAAACTAGGTAAAAAAAATTACTTAAGATGCTAGTTTTTTAAATTATAATTCCCACATGGGAATAAAAATAAAAATTCAATAAATTTCGGAACCGATAGGGTTTGTAATAGATTATTTAATATTCATATCATAATTTAAGTAAACGTTTAAACGTTTACGTATGTGATATTAGAAAATATGCGGCAATGTATAACATAATATCTCATTCCAAAAATATCCAGAAAAAAATATGGGTATCTTACTTAATTTAATTATTAATAAATCACAAACAAAAGTGTATCGAACATAGACCAGCTTAATAATATAAAAATGCTTTTAGTAACTTATCAGCTCCATTGAAAAGAGATTTAAGTACGCACGCCTATTGTAAATACCATTTATCATTACATGCCTTTTATAATTCCCACGTTGAATTGACATAGTTTGTTCACCAAACATCAGAGATTTATTTATTATAAGGCATTTGAACTTTCCTTTTTTCCATATGAAGCTTTTCTTTGTAACTAAAACATTTTTTTTATATTTATAAATGCGTATGTATCCATCATCTATATGCTATGGTTTATTGCATTTATTATCGTGTGTATATTGTATGCCATGTAACCATGTAAGAAATATCTAGTTGACATCTTTCTAAGTAATAATTAAAAGTAGAGTGTCAACAAGTGTCAATAAAAAAGGAGAGCACTACTTAATTCTATCGATTCTATTTAGGACAGGATTGTATTTTAATATATTATTTTTAATATACAATATTTAACAAATGTAAAGTAATGAGATATCATTAGGTTTTTCTTAACTATTTATGGATGTAACCTTGAGTTTCCGATGTCCCAAAACAAAAACATGGCGTCGCGAGCAAAATAATTCAGGGACGTAGTTAATAAAGAGGCAGTAGGTCTGCCGTAAACAAAGTTTATAATTAAAAGTTCGAAACGAAATCTCCACTGGCAGTAGATAAGTACATACTTTACATTTTTGAAGACTCTCTAAATCTTCCAACTACGTCAATGTTACAAACTCTCTATCTAAGCTGATATAATACATAAACATTAAACCTTTATGTATGTCTATATTTATTTTCTTACAATTAAAAAAGTTAATAAGTTCTTAAACGAGCAAACTATTCACAAATGTCTCATGCTTGGAACCCTCGTCGTTTTTGTGTTAAGTAAACAAATGAATTTAAAACGAGTTAATAATGCAATCAACTTGTGATCAAGTTGATGTTAGTGATAATATCCAACATTTATTATTAAAAAATTAGAAATATTGCATTTTATTTTCGTTTAGGCCATAGCATAGTTATTGAGTTTTATGTTCAAAAAGATCTTGATTTCTTATAGAAGACTATTATTGAATATTAATTACCTAACCTCAAATGAACTTTCACGTTACTTCGAAAGGATAACAGAATAGGAAAGTATAGGTATCTCTGTTCCTTGCCTCGCCTAAGATGAGAGACTGGCGTCATGTTTTCAGAATTCATTTGATAATTTACAGAGACATGTAATTCTCATAATTTATGAGTTTTTAAGCAACATACGAAATCCATTGCGAAGCGGAGAAGAAGACTGAATATAGTATTATGTTGAAAAATACAACGAGTAGCGCGTATCGATGGTTGATAAGTAAAAATAAAGTTAAATATAAAGTTAATTAAAAAAAATTAACATTCCTGACACTAGAGTTATCAACGAAATTGCCATCCACTATTTTGTCGGGCATTTTGGACCGATTTGCATCGAACATAGCTAGGAACACTTCCGGCTAATACACCTTTCAAACAAAAAAATAAAGTCCGTGCCAAGCAAAGCTACGATGCCACTGACACACTGCCAGTACACACACACACGCACACACAAACACGCGCGAACAACCTGTCGTTTTTTGCGTCGGGGGTTACAAGTGAATCACATGTGAATAAATATAGTTTGACATAGTACATAATTTTGCAAGTGACGGGTAAATTTTCGACATATTGTGATCGGAGGGAAAGGTTAATATAAAGAGATGCTTGAAAAGAATTGAAAGCTGATCCTAATGGTACTTTTTTACAAAAGTAAGGTGTAAAAGAACTCAACTCACTGTATTTTCTATTATCAACAAAATGAAGTTCTAAACCTGTACAGAAATACAATGACAGTTCCACAAGTACTGTGAACTTCATAGGTTGGGATGCTCACTTAACATCACCTTCTCGCTATTGATTTCCGATGGAGGATAGAAATGTTAGCAACAGTAACAAGAGCGGTATTTAATAATTAATTAAATACCGCTCTTGTTACTGTTACACTTTCATTATATTCACTCAAGTAAGCGAAGGCACATAAGCGATGCAAAAGTAAGTCTTTAGTCTTTTTCATTCGCCCGGGCGAATTCGCGATCCGGCCCGCCTTTTCATAGTTAAAGTCCTGAATAGAATATTTTACGTTCCAGATAAAAAGTAGGAATTTTAGTAACGCTTCTTGAACTTTAAAGTTTAAGCAAGTGGAAGTAATTTTTACGTACAATTATTTAAGATTTTTAACTGCAAAAACGTCGTCTTTTATAGGAAACAGAGGCAGGAAACGTTTGGCGTTCACCACGCTGTTCTAATTCGGGTTATTACAATCTAGTCTATTAACTTAAATGAGTAACTATTTTTTACCTTGAACTTTTCTTATAAATAGTTACAAGTAAGATATAGTCAGGCAGTGATGGCCTAGTGGTTAGGACTTCGGTTTCATTTTCGGGGGTCCGAGTTCGAATACCAGCACGCACCACTAACTTTTCTAAGTAATGTGCGTTTTATGCAATCAAAATATCACTTGCTGCAACGACGAAATAAAACATCACACACAGTTGAAATCGGTCCAACCGTTTCGGAGCCTATACGGAACATACCAACACACTTTTATATATATATAAAATATCTATCTATAGATAGATAAAATATGCCATTAAATATTAATGAATTTGGCACAGTCTTTCAATTTCATCCTTTACTCTGTTTCAGTCTACTGAAATTAAATTATTGGATCCGATAAGGCAATTTACGTATTCATCGCGAACAGATGTGTCCTCCATTAGGGAGAACAGTAACGATAATATATAAGCCTCTGGGGCCTATTGTTTGTTCGGTCTTTTGTCTAGTTGTAATAGAGCTTTTCCACCACCGATCCACACTGGTTCAGCATAGGGAACTACAGCCTTAACCCCTTCTCATTGTAGTATGAATTCCGTGATCTGTAGTGGGCCGTTAATTGGTTGATATTATGAGTACAGCTTTTCGTGACTGAGTTCGTCCGGCGAAGTGATACCGCTATACTTATTTTTGCAAAGTAGCTTGTTGCAATACTGTGTTCCGGCCTGAAGGGCGTGGTTGTATTATTACTGGAAGATGTTTGTGTGATGAACATGATTGTTATTGATGATTTTCAGACATGATGTTTTCCAGTGTCTGGGTGTTTATCTGTATATTATAAGTATTTATGTGTATTATATTCATAAAAATATTCAACAGCTATCTTAGTACCCATAACACAAGCTACGCTTACTTTGGGGCTAGATGACGATGTGTGTATTGTCGTAGTATATTTATTATTATTTATTATACACACACATCTAAGACAATTTTTAAAAAAACTGATGCTTACTATTTTATTACTATATATTATACCCCATGCACTTTTAAAACATAGTAGCAAAGTAACATTCAAACTAACTCTGTGTATGCAATAGAACAATACGAAAAGTTCTAGGTGTTTACTGAGAAAATATTTGACGCTATCCTTACTCTGTATAGTTTGGAAAAGTTCTGCCTGAAATCCGAAAAGCTCTGTATGAGAACTCTAAACATTGAAGCTAATGTAAATTTTTCAACACAGTTTACTCAGACTTTGTACCTACCAAGGCTACAATAAAACAAGTAAACAAGTAAGTCAATAAAAAGCATAAAGCCGTGTCGGCACTATTATTATCAACACTAACATAAGGTAATAAATAGTGATTAAATCCCACCAACACGCCCTAGAGCAGCGTGGCGGTTCTGTACCCTAATTTATATTTAATTTTATTATTACCAACAGACCCCTGCGACTTCGTCCGCGAATAAGTCGACTTAAAAAAAAACACGTCAATTATGCCTATCCAAAAAACCACATCACGTCGTCTAAAACTCCGTTGCGCGGATATTAAAAGACAAATGGGGAAAAAATTGCGAAGCCATCCTGTAGAAGCTGTTCGCTTTTCCGGGATAAAAAGAAGCCTAGGAACTATGCCAGACTATATTGTAGGTATCTCTGCCAAATTTTAGCCAAATCGGTTCATTTGTTGTGGCGTTAAAGCGTATCAAACATCCATCCATACATACATCCATCCATCCATACATCTATTCTCACATACTTTCGCATTTATAATCACTGTTATTTATTTTTAGTAGGATGGCACGCATACATTCGATCGTTGTCCCATATGCCTTGCGACTTGCTGTTATCTGTGAAGAATTATGTCCTTTATCTCCGATAATATTAATCAGATCTTTATTAAAATTAGAAAATACATGCTTGGTAGTACACACTGTCAAATGAAAACAGAATGATTAAAATCGGTGCAAATTTAACGGAGATATGAAGTAAAATTGATAAAAAATATCATCCCATATCCCGGAGGAAACTTATTGTTTATCGGGATAAAAAGTATCCTATATGTTGACCCGGGATATCAGCTACCACTGCACCAAATTTTATTTAAATCCGTTCAGTAGTTTTCACGTGATGCCCGGACAGACAGACAGACAGACATTAAGAAAGTAAGTAAATTTTTTTAAATAAAGTTTTATAATGTTCTCAAATATTCTTTTAAAATACAGCTGCGCTTAGTCAGTTTATTTTAAAAATACAAGAAGGCAAGCTATTAACTCTGAAAATTGTAAAATATAGCCCTGCCCGGGTGACAACGACCGGCTGCGATACTTCACTGTAATTTATTTAAATGTCAACCCCGTCTCCTGTTTCAAGAAAAATAAGCCGACTCGTCTAATCTATTTTTTTGCTTTGTTTTTTTTTATGTGAAAATAAGGGAAAGCCACAGAAAGTATTTTTATAACCAGCCTGCAAATAAAGGCTTCGATTTATTTCGCAAGTTCAAAAATATGGACCCCTATGCTGATATCGTCCTTTTAGATTTTGCCACACCTTTTTATTGCGTGGGTCTGTCTAAACTTACACAGCGGTGGTGGCAACTATGGGGGAGGCCAGAGCAGAGGAGGATTTCGATCTGAGCCCACTAGTAGTGCAGAGTATATCTTGCTAGTGTAGGCTACGCTCCGGAGCACAAGTTACTCTACTCTGATCTGATCTTTATCTGATAACACGCCAGACCACCTAGGAGAAGCCGTCAGGCAACACATAGATTTAGTTAGATCTTAAATGAATGAATGAATGCATATACTTTTATTGCACACCACAAAAAGTACATAAAAAAATAAAAGTTTAACAAAACAAACGTCTTTACTTATCTGTTAGAAAATATAGAATATGTACTGATATGTAAGTTCTTCTATTTATTCTAGAAATAAGGTACTTACATAGACATACTTATAAGGATTAAGCATAGTTTTGTGAAGTTAATAAAATAGATACTTTTTTACTGGATACATAAGCACAATTTTTTTCAAAAATTAAATGATAATGTAAAATGCATTTTATACATCACACAAAAACGGCTTAACAAATTTTATTGAAATTTACCAACATTGATATATATCCTTTATTAATAAATATTTTTGCAATAAAACTGTAACTTAACTACGTTATTTACTTAGATATAAAGTGTAGTAGGACAAAAAGTGGAAAGGAGGAGAAAATAATCAGGTCAAAGAGAAGGAGCAGTTTAAAAGCCTTAAATCAATTACATATCCTTAATTCCTTAACAACATCTGAACTCAATAAAGTTAGATGCATTATTACAGTCAATATTATTAATAACGAGGCATCATAAATAGGACTTCGACTCAAATAATAATATCACAGTTGACACCCAATAATGTCAACGTCGTAGAATTTTAAAAATTAAGTATATTAATTGAAAGCACCAGTAGAGTTATTAAGACTCGTCTGGCATTTAACTGGGAACTGCCCGTTTTTATTCTTATAATGTCTTTGTTCTTGAGTTGGCTTATTAAATATTCATTGTAAGAAAATTTCAGAAAATTATGCATCGTTAATGTACTTTTTACAACTGTTACCCTTTTTATATCAATCTCCATTCTTATTAACATACTTTATTACATTTTAGATGTTTGTTTTATTCTAAATACCATATTTTATACCAATGATTCCAAATATTTACGTGCATAAAAATACCTATTGCCATAAATTAATTATTGGTCAGCCGAAATTATTGAACATAATATTATGTTCGCTACATTAAATTCCACTTATTATGAGACAAGAGTTCATATCACATAGGATCGATTAAGAGCATATGGCTGGTGAACTTTTACAATTATTGTTATCGTGTATGTTAGTGATAAGAATGAGGCTAACGTTTTTCCAGAACGTTTTCACAAAGGGTGTACGACGACAATATAACTCCGGGCTTGTAATGAGAATTTCTTGCTAAAAATGGCCATAACCAACTTTTTGGTCCGACCTGGGTTCCCAAATCGAGCCAAGAAGACCGTCATCGTCATCAGATCTGTTTGGTGTGGAGTATATAGATTGAAGAAACTATAAATAACACCATACAGATTCTCCTGCTTTTCGCGGAGTACCTATAGCAAATTAAGCTTAATTTTCATAATACATCATGGAATTCCGCAAAGTAACGCCTGCTTCCATCCAATATCATCGTCATCGTCGCAGCCAACATGCCACTAGACTTATGACGCAGTTGCTGTGATTTTTTTTTAAAGGTTTAATATAATTTATGCTTGCAATGACTGATAAACATTTCAGAATGCAAAATGTTGAAATGTTTGTAAATAGATACGCTTAACTTTTTTATCTATTTCAGGCCTTATATTAAAAACTAAATAGTTAATACGATGAAAATATTTTACAGTACGTGAGAAAATTCTTCTCGAAAATACGCTATCCAGATAGTCGCTTCTAGGCAAACTTGACTGGCAAAATTGACTAAATAAGCTCTAGTTCTTGGATAATCATTGACAGGATGATAAGAACACATTACCACCGCTTACCATGGTTCCAAGTTTCAAACGCAAGCGCCGAGCACTAAAACGTGGTATATAAGTCATTAGCAGCAACTGTAGCCTAGAATCCTATTGTTTGGTGTAGGCCTGTTACCACGTTGCTCCAATGCGAGTTGGTAGGCTTTTACTAATAATTAACACAGGGTTAACATCCCGCAAAGACTGAAGAAAGAAGCTGGACAAAGCCAATTTCCTAACTAAGGTCTAGCACAAGTAATTTCTTGACATATAAATCAAACATTCTTGTCGGTCATAAGATAATTTGACTGAGTATTTACGGAGTTTAGGGTATGGGCAAATTACTCAGCCTAAGCATTTTGATCTTTTATTGCAAATCGAATACTTAACTTTATAACAAATTTTAGCAATTTAGTAGACATTACAGATATAAAGTTTATAATCGCATTTCGTGTTGCAATTTAAGATTGCTTGAGTGAGGCAAACGTTAATATGCATACATAATTTATAGTCTTAAGTATGTCACATTGGTATTAGCTTATTTTGAGCTAAAAACATCAGAGCTGCACATAAGCACCTGCCATCATCGTGGTTTTTCACGAAGATTTTGATTAACTAAGTAGTAAAGTTAGTTAAGTTCTGCAACTTGATTTATTTTTCCAAGTAGTGCTATAACAATACTGCGTCTTCTGATCATTCTTCTTCGTGTATACATTCTTGTCAAAGTTGTCTCGTGATCATTACGAAGTTAATTTACCAAGACGTAAGAACTATATGTAATTTTTTGAAAATTGTATTTTTCTGTTAACCCCGAGAAAATAAATTGACGGTGAAGCTGTCGGTCTCGGATGTTATTACTAACACCTGATAAAAACCGTTAACGCCCGCAGACCCGCATTGGGTTGTATGATGGGTCACTGCTCTGATTACCTCTCTCTTAAGAGAGAGGAGGCCTGTGCGCAGCGCAGTGATGGTGATGATGATGAAGATGATGATGATGATGATGATGATGATCATGACTTATCACACATCTCATATTGATCACTGAACAAACGTGTAATCAATTTGGTTAATTTATTAGTAAACTATTGTTACGCGTTAGTACAATGGAATCATTAATAGGTGTTTCTTGCACACATTTGAAATCAATTAGTGCGTTAAATGCAATCAACACGCACATATTTACTTATTTCATAGTATTTGTTATGTACAGCGCTGAATATGAGTAGTGCCTACCTTCTGCTTTGAATAACCTAATAATCTATGTCTAAAAAGTAATAATAAAGCTGATGAGTTTTTTATCGACCGTACGCGCTAATCACTAGAAAATCAAGTTGCAATTAAAATATCTCTTATGCATTAGGGGTTTAGAGGTTTCGTTCTCATTTAATTTATTAACTGATCGAAGCTATTCCGCAATGTAAAACCACAACACGGAGGCACCTTATACGGAAAACACAAAATTTGTTATATCAAATAGCTGTTCTAAAACGTGTCAGAACTGCAATATGAAGGATTTAAAATATTTGGAAAGAGAATTTTGATGAGAAATGTTTGCGCAACGGTGTTTACCAAATCATGATTGATACTTTTAAATAACATTATAAACTATGCTAAAATGGGATTAGTCGTTAATTAAACCTTAGGTGATTTAATGAATCTTTCAGTCTTCAGACAGTTTCTACAGTCCAATGATTTTGAAAAATATTTTTAATGTGAACACGTGTTTTAATCCATCCTATCATATTAGTATATAAGGCTTTGGTTAAAAGCAATTCCACGAACATTGAGACCTGATTTATGGATTAAGCAATGAACAATCTGATATGAACTGGATTCAGCAATTAGATACGAGTACCTACTGTTAACCTTTATGGTTTCCTAATGGTCATGTCTGTTTTCATCGGAAGCTAGAATGCTAAAGCTAAAGCTAAATATGTTGAATAACCAGGCAATAACATGGAATCTTGTTTTTGAATCTTGAAATGAATGAATGAATATACTTTTACCTATAACAGAACGACGTATACAATTTGGCGGCCTTATCGCTACATAGCGATTTCTTCCAGGCAACCAATGGCGAAGGTAAAAAACAGTTACAGAAAATAGTAAGGTGGTGCATACATACATATACCCATAAAATACATATTTCATTTCTAAAATATATACATATAATATATAAAAAAAACAATATTTGTAACTAAAGACAAATAAATAAATAAGTAACAACAATTATATATAAAATATATAAAAATAATATTTACTTAAAGATAATATAAAAGATTAAATATGAAACAAAATACATAAAATAAATAATTATCCTCAATAAAAATAATAAAAAATGAATAAAAGTGAAGAGCAGTGAACTATCCCGGGTCATCAGTTGATTGAGACATAAAGTGATCTTTCACAAGTTTTTTAAAGATTTGGATAGATTTTGCCTCTCTAATGGCAAGGCATTCCAAAGCTTATTAATCTAATAAAATGTTATTGAATCTTTAAGAGCAATAATAAGATCGTATAATGGATCATAATTACAACTTTAAAGTTTTCATAGTTTCTGCCTAAAGGTGCTGTCATACACAGACTATTATGGTTCCAGTAGTTTTCGTTAGTAGAACTACAATACAGTTCCTTCTACCTACTCAGTACGGAGTAACTACTAAATGGTCTCTAAAATCTATTGTGTGTTCACTTCGTTTGTACTGACCCACTGCGCTCAATTTAGTGAGGTGTGTAAGTTAGTGAGGCAGACTCACTAGATGCCTTTGATAAATAGATAGATACTTTTTATTGCACACGAGTTTGTTACAAAGTACCAAACATTTTTTTTTATTTAAAACATTTAAGCGGGGATTGCGCATTGGGTAGGACTTCGACTTCACTTTTGGGGAGGCGAGTTCTTTTTTCCTAGTTATGTGCGTTTTAAGCAATTAAAATAATACTTGCTTCAACGGTGAAGGAGAACATCGTGAGGAAACCTGCATACCTGAGAGTTCTCCATGTTCTCAAAGGTGTATGAAGTCCACCAATCCGCACTGGGCCAGCGTGGTGGACTACAGTTTTAACCCCTTCTCATTGTGGGAGGAGAGTCGTGCCCTGTAGTGGGCCGGTAATGGGTTGATATGATGATGATGATGAAAAACGTTTTGTTCGGTTTGCATAGGAATTAAGACTATTATTGCTTTAACAGTGTCTTAATGACAACCAATCTCAAGTGGGCCAACCTATTATGAAAATTAAGCTTAATTTGCTATACTCCACGAACAGCAGGAGAATCTATATGGTGTAATTTATAATTTCTTCAATCCGTATACTCCACACCAAACAGATCCTCGGCAATGTACGCTCTACGCACGTTTCGCTCCGAAACCGGAGCATCCTCAGTAGATGTTGACTTTACAATGAATAATTGTTAGGTCAACCTATCGAACCTGGTATCTTACTTGTGTAAAGAAAACCTCTGGATCAATAAAACTCCGTTGTTTTATTGCATCCACCATTCAATCTTTTAATTCCTTTTCTTTTTCGTAACCACGACACACCCCGTTCTTGATGCCCGCGCTGACTCGAACTGACTTTTTCACTTTTGTTATTCAGCTACCCACTTTTCATTTTAAATTATAAAATAAACAAAGCTGGATTGCTTTTAATATTATAACGCAAAACAAAACCTAACACTTGTTTTAAATAATTCTACCAACTCTAGATTACTATCACATATCTGAATATAACCGACATGCCGTCAATGAAAAAATGCAAAAAACCTGAATATTTCCTTTATATCAAATGTCCACCATTTAACATATTTAGCGTTTTTGACAATATAACAACGTTTTCTAAAACGCTTTCGAGGGGAGCCTCGCTGATACTCGTAGTTATATTACATCACCCCTACTGATTAAAAACCTGTTTTAGTTGTGAATGAAATAATATGCAATCGCCGACCCAGATTTAAGTAGGGAAATTGACGTTGATGGGACGAGATCATGCTTCGTTAAAGTTATCAGCCACTGTATAGACGCAATAATTTTATTTTGAACACGTTGCACTTGAACAATGTTTTTTAATTTATGTCAGTAACTCATAGTTCTCGTTATCTTAGTCAGCTAAGATGGAGAGAGTATATAGCCTAGTGGTTAGAATTTTAACCTTCTTTTTGGCGAGATCGAGTTCGTTCCCTGGTACGCACCTTATTTTCGAAGTTATGTGCGTTTTAAGTAATTAAATATCACTTGATTTAACGCTGAAATAAAAAATCGTGAGGGAGTCTGAGAGTTCTCCATAATGCTCTCAAAGCCAAGTAAAGCTGTGTGTGAAGTCTAGCAATCCGCACTCGGCCAGTGTGCAGTGGCGTGCACAGAGTTTTTACCAGGGTATGCATAAAGAAGGAAGATTGAAAAATCCTTCGCATTTATAAGACACAAATTTTTTAGGGTAGGCAGAGCTTTTGCGCATGTATGAAGTGCACGCCACTGCCAGCGTGGTGGAATACGGACTACCATGCTCATCTGTGACCCGTTAGTATTAGGTATAGATATTAATTAGCCCGCTACTACCTTACGCTTCATCATAAAGTACCACCTAATTCATAAAAGACTTGAGAACGGCTTCTCAGGTCTCAGTCGTTCCTGTGCAGTGAGTGGAGACCACAATCCTGGGCAGACAGAGTGAGGTTCCGTGCCTGCGCATCGCAAGCGCGCCTCAAACACGGAGCTTTTATTATTTCATTTTACAGCATAATTTTGCTGCTGCAAAATGTAATACTTTTTATTTGAAAAAAAAAACGAAACACTATCACTTTGAAGATTGTTGTTCTTTATAACTTTGTACATTTTATTTTTCAACACAGGTAGATACTTAATATTATTAAATACAGCCTTATTTCATTGTGCAGGTTTTTTTTAAAAGTGGTACTTCGAATCGATTTGTGGTTTGGAACTATGGTAACCTAACCACAGCTGCTCCAAATCACAAATCGAATGCATTTGATACCGTTAATTTTTTCGCAGTCCGGACTGCTAAGATAATCTCAAAAACGATAGTACTAAATGCATTGCGAAAATTAGATAGATAGATAGAAAGTCTTTATTGCACATACAGAAATTAAAACAAATAGAACAAGACAAAAGGTAAATAAATATATATGCGCAAAGGCGGCCTTATCGCTTGAAGCGATCTCCTCCAGACAACCTTTGGTTAATGAAGCATGTGAATAATTGATATACAATACATATACTTTACATACTAATACTACATAATTTACAAATAGAAAATTAAGTACGGTAACTACAAAACGGACTGATAGTTAATATTAAAATCATCGCTAGAGCATTGACCGTACTGTTATTTTGTTCAAAAACTAAAGCAAGTTACTTGATTTTCAACCACGCCATTCTAAATCAAGTTCTAGTGATTCCCTTTCAATTCGTTTAAATGAGGTTAAAAGCTTTATCGTTTCGGTTCCTTAGAAATTGGTCGTTCAATTAGCCGCTGAAAAAAAGAACAATAACGTAACACAGACCAAAATTTACTGATAAATTAAAACCGATTCAGAGCCTGCCTGCCACTATGCGGTAGTAAACATACCTACATGTTTGTTATAGAATATTCATAGGAAACATAAAAGTACCGAGACCCCTATAAAACATAGCTGACTTTTTGATGAGACGTCATATTGTGAACTTTGGACGGTGCGGAGCTTATCAAAGCGCCATTTTTATTGTCATAGGCCTCTCAAAAGGCCGTTCGTTGGTTATGCTCGTATGCCGTTGTGACTTTTGACCTTCGCACAGTTCAAATATTAAAGATACCAGCTTTTTTCCTAGCTTGAGATAAAATATTTAGAAAGCCTCAGGCTATGCGATGTTTCGTAGATATTTTCGTTTTCCGCTTAGCTACTGAACGACGCGACTAAATTGATTCCATATTTGTTTTATCTAATGAAATCTTTTCTTATACCTTCTTTTTTATAAAGATATCTTAGAGTCAGCAGTTATTGTTACCATGCACAAAACAGCTGAACGTAAAACTGCAAATTACTTGCAGTTATTGCACTATAGCTTAGATAAACTAAAACTTAAATTTATTTTCAAAGTATGTGATAAAAAATAGGATATTTTTTTGCAAACTGCCTTATAAAAGCACCTAGTAAAAATCCCTAGTGTATATTATTATCAAGCAGGTTATAAAATGGCTAGGTAGGTACGTAGATCCCGTAAATCTCCGCAAAAACGATACGTATCTCATTTCACATTACGATCAATATAAAACGAGGCTCGGAATGTATTGCCGATAACCGCAATGAATCGGAGAAATTACCTTTAATTTTACAAAATATTAGCATTCACCGATCTCTGATTGTCATCGCGTGACTGACTATTTTTATTCTTTGTTTTCGTAAATAAAAACCTATTTTATTCTTTGTTTTCGTAAAAAAAAACCTAGTTTATTGCCGCGATTTCGTTTGCTTAGATTGCAGTTATTCCTCCGGTTACATTTAAATTTTCTGGCATGAAATTTAACTAATGTGCTAATTCAGGTTGGAAGCTGTCTCTGTTCCAAATTTGACCTACGTCGGTCCAGTATGAGGTCCAGTGTGATGTGTGACTTATAAGTAACATACTTACTAGGTCGACAAAATAATGAATGAAATAACCATAAGTCTTATCGTCACGGATAACATAGCGTAACGAGCTCTAAAATCGGTGACGCGAATATAATTTAGAGCGTAATAAACTTTCGTTGAGATAACCCAGTTGCGCAAGATGATTAAATAAAATAAAGGTTTGATAGAGATGTACCTTAGCAGGTGGTTAAAGTACTCGTTGGGCAATGTACTCGCAGTGGAGTGTGACCTAGGGTTGTCAACCGTTTAGATTTCTATAACTCGTTTTTTATTATAAGGATATTTTAATAATAAGTATGACACAATTTATGGAAAATTTAAAACAGTTGATAGGTATCAAATGCAATGTTTTCATTGGCACTAAATCATTTACCAGATTTTGTAACGTATCTGAAAGTTGTGAAACCGGTAATTGCCATAACAAAACTTGCGATGGGAGTAAAATCGGTGCTGTCAAATGAATACGACCTATAAGCAACCTGTTAGAAAATATACTAAAATTAAAGTCTCTTTATTCTAATGGGTCCACATATGGCACTTTAGATGCATACAGTGAGTTTCAAAGGATATTTTATAGGGTGGGACAGTGTTCCTTTAAATTATTACTAGCGGACCCGCGCGACTTCGTCCGCGATAGAGTCGAATTAAAAATAGTCGTTTGTCCAATATAAATGATTCCGAGATTCCAATATAGATGAATCCTAGCTAGATCGATTTATCGCCCCCGAAACCCCCTGCATACTAAACTTTATGAAAATCGTTGGAGCTGATTCCGAGATTACAATCTTGCTCGTTTAAAGATATAAGATTTGTTATGACAACTAGCATCAGCCCGTCTTAGTTTCACTGTCGCATCATGCTTTCAATATTTGACGTAGGCAGCCCTAAAGTGACGTAACACGGGCGTCCGCGTCTGTGCAAGCCGGTTCTTGCGCAAAGCAACCACATAATGTAAATCGCGAATTTCATAAGTAATCCGTGAAAGTGAGCGATTCATTTCTTCACTCGCACATACGCACGCCCATGCTCGTTTGACAAGATTTTCCGCAACGTATTTTTTCTAATAAAAATTTTCACTCACTTTAAACAAATTAATGTTAAATATTTACGTAACGTGTTTAATTAATTAATTGGAATACCGGAATAAGTCTTTTTAATTGGAATGTAAAGTATGTCACGACTTCCTACAAAGTGAAATACTTAATACCTATTAAATCATATGCTAATGCATTATATCGATTAGGTATCTCTAACTACACCGCGTATCTCGAGGTCATGGTTTTGATTACTGGCCAGAACTGTGAGATTATGTGCCGACCTATTTAACATAAAGAAGCCCAGAGATGGTTATAAGGCTCTTGATTATGACATTTATCATCTATATACCTACCTACGTTCCATAACTTGCTATGTATATTATATCTTTATTTCTTGAAATAATACTGTGTAAAATGCTGAATAACTAAGCTATTAAATAAATTACAAAAATAATCTGGGCACGAAAGTGAAAATAAAATATTCTATTAAAATATCCGCGAATATCCAAATTCAATCTCCGATTAATCTCTGAATGGCTTCATTAATGCTTCGCCAAAGAAGTTAGATTGCGAAATACTTTTTATCGGAGAAAGTAAAATGGTAATAATAATTATTGATAATCTTTTAATTTAAAAACATATTAACACCTATTTTATGTGATGTAGTACCAGCTCGATGCTTTGGATTCGGTGGATCGTCGTGCTAGGAGACTCATTGGCAACGTCCTGGTAGTCAGTAGACTTCAAAGCCTTGAACACCGGCGCAAGGTTGCCTGTCTAGCTGTATTCTACAAGAAAAATTTCGGAGAGTGTGCTCAGGAGCTATTCGATTTAGTTAAACCATCTCCTTTCTACCATCGAACTGCGAGGTACCGAAATGATCACCGTTACGTGGTTGAAATACCATCAAAACGTACGAAGCGTTTTGCTTCTTCCTTTCTGATCCGCACCGCAAAGGCCTGGAATGCCCTCACATCTTCCGTCTTCCTTCAAATCAAGAGTGAATAGGCATCTTCTAGGCAAGCGCGCTTCATCTTAGGCTGCATCATCACTTACCAACAGTTTGATTGCAGTCAAGCACTTGTCTATATACTCATAAAAAAATATATATATGTTTACTTATACATCTATACGCCCGATCTAAACTAAAATTTATTAAGCATATTGAATTACTAAGGACTTACTAAGTATTACTAGAGAATAGAACTTCTAAGTAATCAATAAATTCAATCTATTGTCTAAAAATAATGATTGATAATTTATTTCAGGCGATAGCGACCAAGATCTAAATCTCAATTACTTAACGATTAGTCCGTCATTATGGTAATTAAATAAACAGAGCAAATAATTTCACGAATTTCTGTAATACTCTCTACGAACATTGCGTAATATTTTTTATAGTTTATCTAAATACATATTAATGTGTAAAGCCATCAGATTACGCATTAATGAGTACGTATTGTACTGCTATTATCACATATACTAAATTACACTTTCTAGATTTGAATGCCCATATCTATCACAATATGTAAGAAATTAATTTCTAGAATTTGCCAGCATCTTTACTCCTTGTAAATTCGCCCTTTTTAAAATTGGTTCATATGTACCAAAGAATATCCCAGCTCAACAGCCTTACAGTACCTGTCTGTACAGACATAAAGTATTTAAAATTGTTATCTTATAATATACTGCCTCTATAGTCTAATCAGGTAAAAATTTTAACACACAACAACAAGGGTCGCGAGTTTCCATGGTCAGGCCTAAAAACTATCAGATATTGTCTTTTTCTCAAATTTCCAGTACTAGTCTGGAGTTTGGAATTTGGTGCTGTTCAACCATCATTGATCTCGGTTAATGTAACTAACTTATTTATCGTTAAGGCTCTCCAACCAGTTTCGGAGAAACACCGTAAAATATCTTATATTCCACTCCCGATCGAGAGGAGCCTTGTACCACCAGTGGGACATAACTTGCCTGAGGTTAAATAGAATACAGATTATTATGTAATAAAATAATAATTATACATCTGGCTTAATCCAATTTAACGCAACAACTCAGTCTGTTTGTGAATTTAATGATCAATCTAGCAGAGTAATGGAATTGTTTAATAGTGATTTGATTATATCGCTAGTTTGGATCCCTTTGTCAATTTACTCAGTAAACATATAATATTCGTGTAGTTAATATAATTTTCGCTATATATATATGCTATTATCAGTGAATTAAGGAGGAATTATATAATAATATTAACGTTACAACTAATATACACGATGGAAACGATTACAATAACAGATGATTCGGAAAAACGTAAGACAACCATAAGACAAGTGTATATAATTATTGTAAAAACGTGTAACATAACATTATTTACACATGAAATATTGTTTCGATATTATCTAAGATCTAAATCTTTTCTGTTGCCATGAAAGCTCATCAGCTGTGTTTACATTTATGGTTGACACCATTTACCACCACGTATTTTGTTATAAACATCACAGGAAAAAAATTGAAAAAAAAAAGTAGTCTATTATTTAGACACCAAGTACCTACACTTTATAAGTTGATAACTTGTAAAGCCTACTTAGTTTTCTTTATAATAATATACACCTACTAATATATCAAAAATCAACCATATATATGGATGGCAGGTAAAATTTATATCTTTCGACAAGAAAAAAACCATCCCAACTTTCCGTGTAAAAAACGTGTTATATTCCTGATAATATCATCATCTGATTTCATCATTTTATTTCTCCTATTTGTCAGCTTGATTTTGTAAAACTAAAAGCATTTGAGCCAAGCCCCGGACGGACAGGCATACACGCAGTCGTACAGACGGATATGGCAAAACTATAAGGATTAATTGAATGGAACTCTAAGAACTTAGGTTTACCAAGGACGCTCCCGATTATTATAAACCATTCGTATTTCATTGCGTGGTAATTATTTATACTAGAAAATATGGTTGTTTATTACCTCTATTTCTAAGCATCGATGTTTTCTCATTTGCTGAATGCACATGTCAATTTCTAAAATACATAATTTATAGCAACTCTCACATTATTCTCATAATGTTACCACAGATTATATAAATAATAAAGTGAAGCGAAATACTTTATTACAATTTAATCGTAGAAATAATTATATTATTATTTTATATAAAAGAAAATCATTTCTTACAGTTTGTTCCTTGCAGTTAAAAGGAAAAAAGCTAAAAAATAAGTACCACCCAACTTCGAGGAACTTGTTAGGATCCGTAAACAGTTATTTTTGGTAGGAGTAGAGCTTTTTTTTCCGCTCTTGTCGGTGTAATTACAGTCACTTAAAACCTATCCCTTAAGTTGATTTTCACTATGTTCGATGCATTTCTTGCATGCCCTGCCCGCATTGCTCTATTTATATGAGGTTTTCTACTAACCATCATTTGGGCAATCTGATTGGTCTATTAAATGACTTTCTATCCCATGATATGTACCACGCGCTTTGCTTCCTCGTTTCTAATTCACATAAAACATACCATTCGAGCTTTTATTTTTAAAAGTATGCCCAAGTTTTGCATTATAAAATAATAGATAAAAAGTGTTGACCGCGAAGTAGGACGTCGACCGGCCATGACTGAATACAACGTAGCGTGGTTGTGCAGTGGCCACATAATAAATTGTAGGTATTTGGCTATTACAAAACTACGACCTTTCTGGTGCAGCTTGCGTGCCCGACTTATGGCCGTTCTATCGCCGACCGTGTTTTAGCCCTATTTATATGAGATAACACTATAAAATGGGTAGACATAATTATCTCGTAGCGCGCATCTTACTGGAGGCGGACATAGGGATTTATCTCGGGAAAACAAATGGTTGGGATTAAAAATAAAAACTGCAAATAAAAAGCAGAAATTTTCAGCCAATAGCTATTTGAAATACATATAAATATAAAAATAAACCGAATTGATTCCCTTTTTTTAAGTGTATTGAAAATCATCATCATCACTTCAACTGATTGTTGTCCACTGCTGGGCCTTTAGTAGGAAGTTCAAAAAACCACAGTCCTGGGCTGCTTGTTTCCAGCGGCTCTCGGCGACTCGCTTGATGTCGGCTGTCCACCTCGTTGGGGGCCGACGAACGCTGCATTTACCGGTCGATATTCCATCACCTTTAGACCCCAACGTCCATCGGTCCTCCGAGCTATGTGTGCTTCGCCCATTGCTACTCCTACTTCACGTCTCGCTGAGCTGTGGCGGTAACATCTACAAAAATCATCAGAATCCATAAATTGTACATGAATTCTTTGTATTTCACTATATTTTACGTGTGTACATGATGACTGATAAGGGATGATCTATGAATGAATGGACAGGCGTTGCAGTACATAAATATTGTCGACAAATACACAAATACACGAAGTTTTCATAAAAGCTACGATTTTACCAACATCACTTACCGGTCGGACATTGACAAGGGTGTGTAAAATATGTGCTACGTTACTCGGTTGTATCATATAAATGATAAATGTGGATGTTTTCCTTTTAAGGGGGGACTAAACAGGTGTGACGACTAGAACCGCACGGATTTACGTCAGCGGTACGACGGTAGGTATACTCAATAACCATGGGATTTTCGACATTTATTTATGGTTGATTTTAATCATTGCCTGTGATTTTTTTCTAGTAGAACTTTTCTACAGTAAGGAATAATAATAGTTTATTGTCATTTCTCTTTTCTTCTCGGCCTATGGACATGGCGTACTATCTACACACATACGACGCTTTTAGCAGTTATACGCTTTTATAGCGCGACCAAAAGGCAGATTTTTTCATTTGTAGGGATACTAACGCTCGTAAAAAGCTATTATTTATTAAAGATCTCGTGAGAAGTCCGTTGTCCGTAAGAATATGCGTTGAACCCTCGGGGCGTTCACACCGACACTAAATCTTGTCTAAGTTCCGTGACGTCAGCTGTACCTGCGAGACACGCTGGAAATACGTTACCGCGCGTCATCTGTGTTACGCCGCGCCGTGTACAAAGGCTCTTATAGGCTCTTAAATATCGTGTTAGTGCTCGACTTGAAAAATGAGGTGAAAGATTTCTTTTCACTTTATTTAGCCGAAAATGTGATTCAATTTATTCAGCACCGAACTATAGTAGTGCAAGATCCTGTTCACTAGACTGGCCTTATATTATGTAGGCTGTATATATTTTTACAAAATTTTTTTACAGGCTAAAACTCTAAGAGTTATCTAATATCTAATAAGTATCTAATATTGAAGCAAATGTTTGAATAGAGGCAGATATTTGAATTCAGTGAGGTGGATAAAATGGTATAATTAAATGAATATGAGTACATACGGATGAATGCTTGACGGCACGTCTTTATCGGTAGCGTGGTAACTGGCTGCGGCCGAAGCGTTATCTTTCAGAAATTAATATATTCTCAAATTATCCTGCCGGAGATCGAACCTGGAACCTTCCGCTTACATACACTACACAGACTAAAGCGCTCGCAGTTCTCAAAGGGACCTAAGTATTTGAGACAAAGAAGTATACTCACATATCACAAAAGCTTTTAAATACCTCACATTATTGGTTCAAAGAATTTTTGTTTTGGCATCCCTGTTTACGCACTGTTATTCCTCTGTCCACACAAAGGTTTTTACTAAGAGAACCTTTATTAAATTCTCCGTTGTGGGTACATGATTGTATATAGATGTTTCTGTTGTGCCACAGTTAGATAGCCGATTAAAAACATACTTGACTCTAAAAAAATACTGTTATTTTAACTACCTCCCTGATGCAGCGGTGATCCCTGTGTTTTTAAGTTGGAAGTGCCAGGTTCGATTACGGGAAGGGGCAGTTTAGGATATTATAAATTCTGGATTTTCTCTGGTTTTGTTTGGTGGGAAGCTTCGGCCGTGGCTAGTTACCAGGGTACTAGAAACTGGCCACGGCTGACAAAGACGTGCCGCTAAACGATGTCGCGTGGAAACCGATTAAGAGTATGGGTTTACTAAAACTGTCGTACTCCCTATCAGGTTAGCCCGCTAAAAAAACCAAAGTAATCTTATGTTACCCAAACCAGTGTTTAGATAAAGTAGCATTTAAAAAGTCAATAGCTCTTATTGCTGAGACACGATATTTGACTACTTTCATCCATCCCGACCTATCCCGAGCTGCAGACTTAATCGTGTTCCAAGATAAGTTTGAAGCCTTCATTCCCGCTTCCAGAGACCGCTTATATGTTGCCTTTGGCCTTCCACGTCTTCGTTTGCCTCCTACAGGCTGACATTAAAATTCTTCTAGACACTGGATGTTCGGCCTAAAAGTCACCTATCCAGTTCCATTTTCTACGCTGTATGTGGTCAAGGATAGGGTTTTCATTGCAAGGGCCCAGAGATCTGTATTGGAAATTGTTTCAGTCCAAAAGATACCAAAAAAGTTGCGCAGGCACTTGTGTATATGAATACTTGCAACTTATTGACCAGTTTGACAGAGTGCTTCCAATTTTCGCTGCCATATAGGACACTCTTAACGTTATTATTTTAAACTGAAATAATTTAAAATAAAGTTATTTAATATTATTTTGTAATTAAATGTTAGTCGTTAGATAAAGCTTTTATTTGTTACTTGTAATTTGGTACCAATGTCTAACCCAACGTCTGCCTGAGTTCGTTGACAACGCAGCAATTATCATCAAAAGTTATAATTTATTAACCTATTTGCCATGTTTGGACAGCCGGTTGGCGCATTTGGCAGCGACCCTGCTTTCTGCGTCAAAGGCCGTGGGTTCGCTTTCCACAACTGGAAAAAAATGTTTGTGTGATGAACATGAAAGTTTTTCAGTGTCTGGGTGTTTATCTGTATTTAACAAGTATTTTAGTGTAGTATATTTTAAAAAAAATATTCTATATCTTAGTACCCATACTTCTGTTATGGGTACTAAGCTAGCTGATGAATATTTTATATTCATAAAAATATTCATCAGCTATCTTAGTACCCATAACACAAGCTACGCTTACTTTGGGGCTAGATGGCGATGTGTGAATTGTCGTAGTAGTATATTTATTACTATATTTATTTTTTTATTTATTTATGACGGCTGGTCAGAATACACTGCGAGGCCACTTTTTTGTGTGTGTTCTTTTCACTGTGCTACTGCTACTGCTACTGTGATCACTAACTGGTGTGCCCAGCGTGGTGATTATATGCAAAGTTTCCTGACCTTTAGTCCAACTGAGGACTGAGCTGAGCGCAATAATATTCATAGATAGACTTTATGTACTGTGGTAACCAATGGATGTTTAATTTATTGTAAAAACAGGCCGTAAGGCTTCATAAAGAAAACTAAGTTATCCTTATTGCATGGAAGAATAAGATCTTAAACAAAGAAACACTGACAAAGACTGCTTACAAAAGATCTTACCGCTAAGATGCGATCTCTTTCAGGAAAAACTATGAGCTATACTAATGTAGCTTTGTTTCTCATAAACGGACGATGTTGTTGATTTGACTTAAATTTAAATCGGTAAGTTGGTAGTTGTATTGCTTTTTGTGGCAAAGCTCGTCCAGGGCAGTAGGTACCGCCATGCTTATTTCTAGCCGCCAAGCAAAGTGAAAGGCCGCATAATAACATAGGCTACTTTTGGAAAAACATCAAATTTCTTTTACGTGCTCAGTTTATTTAACACGGGTAACAATATAAAATAATTGAATGAATACATTTTTATTGTACATCACAGAGAAAATTCACAGAGATATAGATACAATAGCACAATAAGGTAAAAGGTACAATTTGGCGGCCTTATCGCTATATAGCGATCTCTTCGAGGCAACCAAAGGCATGCGAGAAAATGCTATAGGTAATGTGTAGGTGGTACAACATATATTTATCAGTAAAATATTATGATTTAACTAAAAAAACATAAAATAAACATATAAACAAATTCCTTAAAAGCCGGCAACGCATCGGTGGCGCCTCTGGTGCTGCAGATATTTATGGGCGGCGCTGATCACTTATCATCAGGTGACCCACTTGCTCGTTTGCCCGCTATTAATATAAATAAATATATATAAAATACTACGTATTAAACAACCCATAAAAGATTTGATATAATATATGTTCCATCCATACAAACATAAAACATACAAATACTCTATAATAATCTTTCTCTATAAATCTTTTGTTCTATAAATGCATAAAAGAAATATATTAATCAAATAAATATATAAAAATCAAAGAACCCTCAAAAAGATATAATATACAAAATAAACAAAGTCTCCATAAATAAAAGAAAATCTTTATTGTACCTATACAAAAATCAATACTAAACTAAAGAAACATTTTCAAAGACTGGTTCCAATAGAACTTATCCTAATACGGGATCTTTTTCAGAAAAACTCCGTAGTATAGCGTCGAAGTTTGTATTTGATACTGTAAATTGTGTACCAACATTTATCACGAAACTGTTGAATAAACTTTGAAACTTGGCGAAATAATAATGCGCTATTAAATTACAAAAAGGATAAAATGTAGGTTGACGAAATAAGACCCCGTTAGCGTTATTTAATTTGAGTAGTCTTTCCTAACTTAGCAGCTTTTCGAAACTTACCCCCCAGTTTCAGAAAGCGCAGTTATCTAATATAGTTACTTAGCTGCCAAACTGTTTTTGATCGAATGACTCAATATCACTCACTCCTATAACTCCGCCGCTTCCACTTGGGCTGTAAATGATGTTATTGTTGGTAAGAAAAGTGATCAATTAATGAGTACCACAGCCACGTTGACAAACTCTTCACAAACTGAGTGATCACTTTACCATTGATTTAGCACTGATCAGGGTTTTGGAAGAGCAAGAAATAATTACATGGAAAATTGTCTTATTTTTATATTTATTTATTAGGAAGCCAACGTGAATACAACCTATCTTAATACTTATATGGACACATTTAACAATTGTTGTATAATGCTGTACACCCCACTTATAGGCTAACTTAGCATGCATAACACAAAATTATATTACTAGCGTACTCAGCCCGCTACGGTGGGCTAGATTTTGCTTTATTTTATTTAATCAATAAACTTACATTAATTTTTTAATTTAAGTCTCATAATATATTTAATCATTTATTTCTCTCCGCATTCATTCTCTTCCATTCTCTTCTCGAGCGGGTGAAGATCATTATCTACACCCATGTACACCCAACAATAGAATATCATCATAGTAAAAAAAATATAAATAAAAAAATAAATAAAAGCTGTATTTGACAGTTTGACAGTTCAAAAATAGGAGTGCTCCGATTGTCACCAAACTTTACAGGATTACTCGCCAGGTCAATCCGGAAATTCCCTGAAAGTTTCATTGAAATACCTCTTCGTCTTACCGTTTCGGAGCCTATACGGAACATAACCACACACTTTCTCTTTTATATATATATAGATAGATAAAAATAAATAGATAGCCAAATGTCAACTGGTTATCATCTTTTACACAACATTATTCAGAACGAGACACAGCCATACTGCTTGGGGGCAATAATAAGCATTGTGATAATACTTCCCCGGAGGAGCTTTATCACAAAAAGCATCCAACTTACCAACTGCGTTTAAGTAGTGTACATAACAAAAACTTTAAGAAAAAAAAAATCTACAGCACGATCTTTAAAAACACATTTTATGATACTATAACTAGATTTATTTGTATAAGCCTTAATGAATATGGCGTGGTAGGTAATATTGCAGATATTACGGTAATCAGTGTACCCGACGCTCCGCTCATAACATCGTCGTTTCACCGTCATGAATCTCTGTGAAATATTAAAGACGAGGCAAATTTTATTAAACGCGAAGACACGACATTCTATATGGGTGTAATTAATAATGAAGCTTCTGTTTAAAGGAGTAGTAATTTTTAATTTTACCCTTGATTAATATGGTACTAAATAAAAAAATGGATTTAACCGATCTGTAGTGACCCGCCGCCATTTTGAGTATTTTTCGAAAAGTACACAGGCAAACAATATCAAGTAACATAGTTCCCCAAACTGAGTGAGTTACCGATATATTTGAAGGTAAAGATATACGCACAATGGCAATTTATAAAAATATACTTATAACATGTCTGACTATGAACATACTACCAGCTTCCATTTAAAAATGTTCGAAACCCATTGAAACGTTCCGTATTGTATAAGTGGGTATTAGGTAAGTAAATAAATTTTGATTACAATTTATTTTATAAATATCTTTCAGAGGTAGATGGTGTCTAAGTATATAGGTGCGACTAGCCATATACGTTGGTAGAGCTAGTAAAACAAGTTGATCCAGTTAAAAGAAACTAACTGGATAAATAAAATAAATATACTACGACAATACACACATTGCCACCTATCCCCAAAGTAAGCGTAGCTTGCGTTATGGGTACAAAGATGACTGATGAATAATTTTATGAAATATATAAGTACATAAATAAATAAATAGCATACATATAAACACCCAGACACTGAAAAACATTCAAGCAGAGTCGCTGCAAACTGTGCCAATCGGCCGTCAATAGAGGATAAAGGTTTGACTTTGAAACAGAACCCGATAATCAACAATTATACATTTTTGGTATTTATGTAAATATTAAAACACTCTTGGCAGTATCCCGTTCTCTTGCTTTAAGTCCTTTCTACAAAGGTTGCCTGTAAGAGATTGCTTGCAGCAATAAGGCCGCCTTTGCATGTCTACATTCTTTACTGTATACTCCTTAATGTTGCTTTTCCTGTGTGTTCCCACCGCCTATCACAGTCCACTGCTGGACTAAAGGCCTCTGCTAACTGAAGGGTTTGCCCGTAACCACCACGCTGTGCAGGCGGGTTGGTGACCACAGTAGATGGTAGTAGAAGCACAGAGGACGCTGCTGCCCGCTCTCCGTAATCCCTTAGTCGCCTCGTACGACATCCGCGGGAAGAAGAGGGGTGGTGACTGTATTCTGATCTGCCGTCACCACATAGCAGTCATACAGGCGAAGCTAAATGTCATAAAGGCGAAGTTAACTTGCCTTGGTAACAATAATTATTATGGTATAGTCATCAGTGGCGTGCATAGAGGGCATGCACAGGGTACAGTACATTCACGGAGGCACCTATGGGATAGGAATAGAATGCGTCTTAAATAAAAAGCGTCAGCTGATGCCGACCTAACTTGAACGTAACCTTTAAGCTGTTACGTCGGTGTACTGGACTCTAACGACTATATTTAAGTCGATATCTTTTGACGAAAGATTATTAATAGGACCTAGTTTAGAGAGCTCGTGTCACTAATCGGCCAAGAATAGTTGATCAGTTTTATTCACATATTCTTATGTAACTCTGAGTCTTATAGATTTATATTAGAGTAAACTCTTTTGTGTTCTGCACACTGCTGCGATCCCTAATGTAAGTAAAAAAAAAAATATTTTGTCGATATACCCATAACCTGTAGGTCTTCCATCATACATATCTCCATTTGGACGCCAACAGAGATTGCTTTTAGCGATAAAGAGACAAATTTAAAAACTATAATATTCGATATGACGTTTTTTTGCTAATAAAATGTAAATATGTATTTTAGTGTACAATGAAGTATACTTTCTTCTTTACCTATTTAGGTACATTTTATTATGTAACCTAAATAAGTGATTACGATGTTTGATCTCAGACTCGCTCATGAATAGGTGTTTGTGTAATAAATCATTCAGATGGGTATGTTATTAATTATAACACTACCACATAATACGAAAGATAAACCGTAATAATTAAAGGAAAGACTGGAGTATCATGAATCCTGTGACCAGCGACCAGCAATTACTGAATATGTTGATTGAGTTGATAATGGAGGGCAATGTGTCTTAGTTTATCAACATCTTTACTCATTAACATCACGAAAATGTAAAATTGAATTAACGAATTGGCTTCTTAACCTAACTTATGATGAGTCTGAAAACCTTATTCAATAATACATACAATCACACCCTCACCCTCACCCACACCCTCACCCACACCCACACTCACCATTTTTATATTACCACCCATTAATTATATTTAAAAAAAACTTATGGATGTACTTATGTAAATGTAGAAAAAGAAAAAAAAATGAGTTTATCAATGCTTTCAATTGAATTTAATTCAAAAGGTTTTTAGTTTTCTATTTTTATTCATCTCACTAGATTTAATTTAAGTGTATGGTTCTCGCTCCAGAGATGGGCGATAATAACTGCGACTCAGTCTTGCACTATAGCAGTATTATCGAATTTGGGTTTCATGATACCATTAATATGTTTGCCTTATTTTGTAATATTTTTAATTTACTGTGTAACTGTTAATTGAAATAAACTCATTATTATTATTATTATTATCTTCATCGTCAGCCTACGACCTACAGCTGAGTGCAAGCCTACCCTGAGTTCAACCGCTATTTTAATGATTGTTTATATATTTTAGTGATATTTAACTTAACGAGTAGTTAACTGGATAAAACAGAGGATTTTTTGTTACCAGCAACTGTGGCCGTCGATTTTAGTAATTATCAACTAGAATTAAAGTGTTGTAGTGTGGCGGGTCCAAACACTTTTTTCCTATTAAACAAACCTCTCATAAACAATATGTAAGGATTGTAATAATATTATTAATATCGTAACGATTTACGAAAACGCATAGTTCTTTACCTCTTCAAACAAGAACTAAAAACTTTTAGTTCGCATATTAGGTAGTGATATTTTGTATTAAAATATCACTAATATAATAATATTAATTCAACGGCAAGTAACAAGGGCACCTTAAAAATATTGTTTCGGGGTTGAAAAAGTATTTTTTAAATTTTGGGACGTTGGGACATTCAATTTAATCCCTAGTTTTAGAATAATAAATATAACTTTTTGAATTCGCAAAATTCCCGCACGAGCTAGTTTTATAGGCACCGGTAAACAACAAATAACTGGCGCGGACGCGCCAATTTTTCAATAGAGTTTCGAATATTTCGTTAATTTCCAAATAGACTTCCTGTGTAACTGAATATAGTTTTTGACATTGTGAATATAGCTTTTATGAAAGATTATTTTTTTATATTTAGAAATATATTAAGGTATATAGTTGGTAATAAAATACCTATAATAATTGCATGTCACTTGGCCAGGCATTTATGGACTTACCAATAATTTTATTATCCCAATACCTAAGGCCTGGAACAAGATTTTTTTTTTAAATAAACCGCTAATGAGACAAGTAAAGTATGTACATACTTAATGTGCCTAAACGTGTGTATGTGGTCTAGAGTACTGTATCCACTCCGAAACCCTGCCTGCTCCGGCGGCTGGAAATCTTTAAGCCTCCGTGACTAACGGTTGGTTCGTGATAACCCCTGCAAACAACTTATAGATGTGGCTTAGGAGCGAGATAGGACGGTAGTTCTTGAGGAGTGTTTTGTCACCCTTTTTAAAAAACAAAACTACTATGCTCCTATCCCACGTCCTATTATACGCCAATGAGACAATTAAAGTACATACTTAATCAATCAGCAAGCGATTGTTTGCGAGAACGAAACTAAACTAGCTAACTACAAAGTGGGAAAAAATTAATTTGCCCTGATAATAATTAAAAACGGTACGGTAAAGAAGATACGCCATATGACCGACAAACAAACTGCTAGGCTGGTCTATTTTAGTTACTTTCATAGCATTATGTCATATGAATTTTTACTGTTGGGTATTGCTACTGGTATTAGCTATTTTCGTGCTGCAGAAGAGGGCTGTTCGTTCGATCTACAAAATGGGTACCAAGGGAGTCATTGAGAGATATTTTTTTTTTTTTAAATAATGACAGTGAATATTCCAAAATTTAATGTACGTTCATAAAATAAATCTAAAATTAAGGAAACATATGACTGCAATAATTTAAACATTAGAGGAAATTGCATACGATTCTACAATAAACTACCCATTGATGTCTTTGATATGTCTCTTAAAAAGTTAAAATTATACGTAAGCTTATAGAAAAAGTGTGAATTATTGCTCTAACCAGGTTGCTCTTTTATTCATTTTAAATCACAACGTGAGATGGCGATAGTAAAAAAAAAACACCCGGCTAAGTTTGTTGTAGGCTTCTTCTTAGACCAGGATGCGTTTGAAACCCCCGTAGCTTTAGTTTTAAGTTAGCGAATATGGTTATCGCCATGACGCTTACCGGTTACCATGGTGGACCATGTATACCACTGCAGCTGTAAAATTTGCGACGGTCTGTATGAAGACAACCAATTCTTAACTTATTACTGAAGCCGACCCGCTGGATTTGTTATTTGTACTCCCGCCTCGAATAATATGAAAACTGTGCAGTTCTCGCACTTTCAAAGCAAAAGTAATAAACATAGATTATCGTAGATTAGAGAGAAAGTTTTGATGATAATCGCAAGTCTCAGTAACATAGGTAACGTTTCCGATGTTCTAGGAAAAAACACTACTTTAAACAGACATTACCCCTGTCTATTTAGATTAATACCCAAAACTAGAGTCTTGGGTATTACTGTAAAGAGAAATTTAAATCCCATAAAGATAATATTTTATACACGTTAACACCTGTTAAGAACAGATTTACGAGTATCTCACCGCAAAAATGTAATCGTTAAATCATCACATGCAAATTTTAAACAATAACCAACGTAACGCTTTACAATGTACTGCCCGTAGTCGTACTTTATGGACCGTTGTATTTTATGATAATACGCAGCCTTAATCGCAATTTTATAACCTTCAGCAGTGTTCGCACTTAAACGAAATGGTTCGGGTAGGTATAACATAAAAAAAGTCTCGTAGACTAAAAATTTTACTAGGAGACGTGAAAAATAAAAAGCATGCTTATTTAAAGAGCTCTAAGGCCCAATTAGGCAAGAACCTGTCTCTTTTTAGTTCTTATTTCAAGCGCAGAATAGATAAATAGGTCCGGGCTGTATAAATGTGGCATAACTTCAAAATATAGCTAAGCAGTTTTTCAACTGACTGCGCCTTTTAAATGTCAGAATTTTACAAAACACTGCGTAGTAAACCCTAAGAGTATTGAAGATTTCCTTAAGGTTTGGTGAATACTGTTTTATGGTGAAAGATACTTTAAGGGCAGGGCGATAATTTGGAAATTGCTCGCAAGCATGCTTCGTGCATACCTTCATATTAAACCGCGTTATATTAAATATTAGTGCACAGCCGCATATTGAAGTTCTTCGGTCATGTGTCCCGGAAAGACAAGAACTATATAAAATGCCTTGTAGTGCAGGGTAGAAGGCACTAGAGCGCACGGTAGGTCAACCATTCGATGGACCGATCAGATCAAATTTTCCGTGGGAGGTCCCTTGCATGAGTGTAAAATGCGTAGTGAAATAGGCCTGACAATAATTATTAGTTACAAATTTTAGTTTAGTTATTTACAACTCGGACCATACTTGATTTTGCTGAAGCGTTTTTAGTTGATCGACATTTACCGAATGGAAGCAGTGATGGAAAAGTTGCTGAACATGTTGAAAATTTTGCGTAGCTTTCAGACACTGTTTGCGAATACCGATCCGATAGTGTGTGTTTGAATATTTCATTTGCAATTTCAAACACAAAGTTTGATGTGGGTCACAAATTAACATGTTGCCCAAATTTTACGTGAATTTACTTTATAGTTTATTTGTTTTTATCGTTGACTGCTTTTCGCTTTTACGTTTGATTTTATAACATCACAAATACATCTGGGTTTATTCTCAATGACATTCAAATTTATGACTGAAATTATCATGCATACACGAAAATGCCCACGCACACAAACACACACCCACACACATTCGTTTTCATGGAACAATTGTATGTTAAAGGCGGGCCGTAGTAGTAAATGCGGACAATGTATTGCATTATGGCAGTAGTAAGCGGTTGTAGTAAATGCAGCTCAATGTATTGCATTGTATTGGACATTATTGTCATGTTTTTAAGTCCAATTCAATGCATTGGACTTTATTGTCTTGCGAGGTGTGTCAAGTAGAGTACCTACCTATTCCACGCAAGGGCTGCCTTTGTTCTGGACGCCCCTAAACCCCACCGCTTCACTCAGGATTTATATTCTCCCGAGCACCCGAACATCTGAGCGTACCTGTTTTAATATTATCTTTGACCAATGCCATAACTTAAGTGTCATTGTAGCTGTTCCAAATAAAATAAAATGTTGGTACATAATTTTGTATTTCGTAATTCGTGACGTAAGCTTTCACAAAAATTATCTCAAAAGTCGTCAAATATTCTTAGTTCATACATTCTTAGTTAATTTCTCATTCAGAATTGACGACTTTGCTATAAAGCTTAAACAACGTCAATTAGACACCTCTTCATATAGTAACAATCTAACTTCGAAGTGAAATAGTCATAGAAACAACATATTTCGGTTATGAACGCGGCAAAAAGAATTGTCATTCATTATCTTAACTTTCTAAATTAAATATAGTCAGGGCTCACATCACAGATATTTGATAGATGGGGGTTTTTATCATTTCTGAACTTTATATTGTTTCTTTCAGTTTACGACGCATCGGGTCAATACAGTCCAAACATTCTGTTTGGCAACGAATACTGGATGGGGTCGATCAATGCGTGCCACGATCTACAACTCAAGCAGTACTACGCGCAAACGCCCCCCTTCCCCACTACCTTCCACGTAGCCAAGATAAACTTGACCGTCGATAGAGACCACATACCACAGGTATTATTGACCAATTTTAAAATCGTTTAGACAGCATGAAAACGTTTCCTCGTGAATTAGTCCATACTATTAAAGTTACATTAAAATTGAGCTAGGACACGCAGGATATGTCATGGACGGCTGGTCATGACACAATTTACCGGCTGGTCTTGGTTATTTCATTTACGGAAATGCTGAAATATCGTTTCGTATTTTGATATGGTTGCACTATGCCAAAATTTAAAATAAAGCCACATATTAGTTTAAATTACTTTGAATATATGAAACATAGGTACTAGTTTTTTACTTCTATGCCAAGCAAGTCTGCCAAAACCCATATCAAGATGCGAGCTGTCGTATATATCAAAATATAAACATATATCTTAGGTAAGCATATTGGCAGCAGGTAAGATGTTATGACAAATCCAATTCGTGAAACAAATACAAAATACATTGATAAATAACGTTGGAAAAAGTTCGCGTAGTTCAAAAATAGTAGACACTTATCCAAATAATATATTGAAGCTTTAAAGCTATAGCTTAAGCATTTTTTGTGAAAGTCAACGTGTAGAATAACCCTCTTGACAGAGTTGGTCATGTTACGAAACTTTTGTATTAAAAGTTCCCGCTATAAGATGACACTGCCATTGAAAGTTCTTTATGTAAAAGCTTCTGCTCGATGCAAAACAAAAAACGAATAAATTCCTTCTTGTCATTGCCAATTCTGCTTTACACAAAACACGGAATAAAAGTTGTGCTCCTCTTTTCAAAAACAGCTACTCGTTTCTTGGCAAATTAAAGCTTGACTTTATAGGCCTTTGTTAAAGTATCCATTATAATATTATCAATGCAAAAGTGTTTTTCATACTAGGCTCATTAGCTGATCTGATCTTACTAAGATTTTGCATATAATTATACTTTATATGCTCGTATTTTGGAGATTGACAAATTAATACTTGTATATTCCGGAATCCCAACAGTTTCCCCGTGATTAAAAAAAAAGATACTTTTATCCCGGTTAAAAACGTTTCCCATGAGATTTAAAGAGAAAAAACAACTTTGGATACATAACAAAGGTCAACAGCTTACCAATCTTAACGAAATTTTTGTATCCTCGGACCGAAAAATCTACGATACCTATAAGTCCGGGAAAATAAATTCCGTAAAACGTTTTAAAACCGTAACAAACGCGAACATATTTCAGGGCAACAGCTAGTAAAAATTATAACGCCAAGTATGTGCTATGGAACTTTTATATAAAGGCAGACTTTCGTGGCCGATAAGCAAAATGCGCACGAAAGACGGTTGATGCAATACCACTTATAATCATCATTCAACCGATGAACGTTCACTGCCAGATCTTGCGTGGATATTTCCACACTCTACCTATTCTTATCCCCGATACGGGACTAAAAATACTAAACGAACACGATGGGCTAAATTTGTCAACTATAAGATATATGAGGCATAGCTTTGGAATTTTTATGCAGGTTATAGTCATACTGTGTCATTTGAAAGGTGCTTTCAGTTGAATTGTTACAAAACACTTCATAGCTATTCCGACGTAATGCTACGTTTATGTGTAAGGCCCAGTTAATATGCAGAGTGCTGCTTTTAAATTTTGCAGACGTGTGCAGCCGTGAATATGATAATGTATAAGCGATTTATACTTTACTAGCTGTTGCCCGCGACTTTGTCTGCGTTTGATTTTGTTTTTTGATGTGGCATTAAACTTAGTTGTAGTTCTAAAAAAATTTAAAGTACACAGTATCGCTAAGCCTTGAATGAGGGGTTCGGTGCTGTCCGCTGAGGAGTTCTGTCCTCTATCTCCAACCACAGTTTAACCTCATATTATAAGCACTGTGGAGGATCGTAGACGAGTCCAATCCACAGTAGTGAAATAAAACAACAAGGTGTAGTCGTTTTACCGGAGATGCGTTCGCTTCAGAGTCAGCGAGTGAAGTGCGTGATTTGACCGCGTGAGGCGGGGTTTTATGCTCACAGAAGCGCGCGCATATCGGTATCTTTATTAGAGTATGAGACAAGGATGCAAATACAGGTAAAAGAGATAGCAATATTAGTAGACAGAGATAGTGATACATAAAGAGTGAAGCGGTTGTTTACAAATTGGTCAGCTTCAGTATGGTTGGTGACGGGGAAGCATCGACCGCTTAATTTAAATAAATCTTATGTTTAATTTTACAGCTATAAATCGTCTATATTTATTACTAATAAAATATACTCTAAATAGACTTATCGGAGATTAGGTCTCGCAACTAACTTATATTTTTCATACAAATAATCAATATATCTACCTTATCAACTATTAAAACATAACTTCCTTATTATAATAATCAACTGTTTGATACAAGGTCTCGCAAAAGTATTTGTTAATTTACTTAATCAATTTAGGTATCGTGAATCTTCAACAGTCTCCCCTCCGTGCGAAGATGACATCTGGAGCACTTCATGTTGAGGAAGAAGATTGCGCGATTTTCACTAGGCGGGAAACCGGTCGCTTTAGTATTCCGGCGGTAGTGCGCACGTCTACTATACGTGTTTTTCCGTCTGGTCCGGGGTAGGTTTTGATGATTTCACCTCTTGGCCAGGTGCCTCGGGGAAGAGAATTATCGATTATTATTACAATGTCGCCGATGGTTGGGTTAATGAATCCATTTTGATTGTTGTTGTATCGCGGTGTTATCGTGGGTAGATATTCATTGAGCCAGCGTTTCCAGAAGTGATCGGTGAGGCGTTGTAATGTTTTCCATGTTGGGGGGCCGATGAGTTCGTCGTCCGTGAAATCTCCCATGCGAAGGTGCCCGCTTGATCTTCCAATCAGAAAGTGGTTTGGAGTTAAACCTTCTTGGTCATCTGGATCTAGGGATACCTCTGTTATAGGTCTTGAATTTATGAGGTGTTCTGCTTCTAGAAGTAATGTATGTAATATTTCTTCTTGAGGATGTCGTGTATTAAGGGTTGCGGTTAGTGCGATTTTAACTGATCGCACTAGTCTCTCCCATGCTCCTCCCATGTGTGGAGCTCCTGGAGGTATGAATTTCCATTGAATTCCTTTTTCTTTGGATTTATCTATCATTTTTTCAAACGCTGTCTTGATTTCTTTATTTGCTCCGATGAAATTTGTTCCATTGTCGCTAAACATCGTTTTAGGTGTCCCTCGACGTGCTATCATTCTTCGCAGTGTGAGTATCATGTTATCTGCTGACAAGGATGTAGCAATCTCCAGATGAACTGCTCGCGTTGTGAGGCATGTATATAAAGCCACCCAGCGTTTATCTGTTTTTCTGCCAATTTTTATGGTTATTGGTCCGAAATAATCTACAGCAGTGCAGGTGAACGGGTATTGTTTGTGTTGCAGGCGTTCCACCGGTAAGTCTCCCAAAGGTGTTGTGATAGGAACGGCTTTGTGTATTCTACACCATTGGCATTCTCTTGCTATACTTTTGACGGTGTTTCGAAGGGATATCACATAGTATTTCTGTCGAATCTCGTTCATAATCGTGTTGTGATTACCGTGATTGTATTCTTGATGGTAATGGTTCACGATTAGTCGTGTAATCGGGTGTTTTCCATCGAGTATTATGGGTTTTTTGTAGGAAATCGCTATGTTGTTGGCAGCGGATAGGCGAGTTTCGAGATGCATTATATCATCTTCTATAACGGCGGTGAGTCTTCTTAGGCGGGATCCTTTGGCGAACTTCTTGTGATCTTTAAGGTTTTGAATTTCATTCTTAAAACTGTCATTTTGAATTCGTTGTATCAACATTGTTTCAGCTTGCTTGATGTATTTTCTTGATAATGGTATTAGTTTGTTCACGGTTTTTATAGTTGGTTCTTGATTCGTGGGTGTTTGTTGAGTCATCTGTTTTTTATACGGTTTCCAGGCTTTATCCTTGACGATTCGTTTAGTGGCGGTGACTTTGTCGGGTTTATTTAGTAATGTTTTAAAAACTTCGACGCTTTGTATGAAGCGTGCTGAGGCTCGTAGGTAACGTGTCCATGATGAGAAACGACTGACGTCTGGTATAGGTGGTTGAACGAGACGCGCCGTGGCTACTGTCTGTGTTTTTTCTTCGCCCGTAACTTGTAGTGAGCGATCACTGTGATCTTGAGGCCATTCGTTGCAGTCAAGTTTTAGGAATTCTGGACCGTTGAACCATCGATGGTTGCTGTCGAAATTTCGGGGTGCCGATCTAGTTGCGTCGTCAGCTACGTTTTGTTTAGTGGGTACGTATCTCCATTCTGATGTTTTTGAGAGTTCTTCTATTTCAGCTAGTCTGTGTGCGACGAAGGTTTTGAACGTGCGTGGGTCGGATTTGATCCATGTTAATACCGTTCGAGAGTCTGACCAGTAATACTTCTTCTTAATATTGGTGCCCATTTCTTGGTGAATGCTGTTTGCTAGACGGCAGCCAAGCACTGCGGCTTGTAATTCTAATCGTGGTATAGAGGTAGGTTTGAGTGGGGCCACCTTGGCTTTTGCTGCTATTAGTTTTATGCTGACCTGGTTGTTCATAGTAGTTTTCCAGTATGTTGCAGCGGCATAGATGGTTTCACTGGCGTCTACGAAGGTATGTAGTTCCCCCTCGTTACAGGAATCTGTACATCGTGGAACGTTGAGATCCTTTAGACATGCTAGGTTGTTGAGCCATTTTGACCAATGGTCTCTAAGCGTGTCGGGTATGTGGTCGTCCCAATTTATTCCGGTGCGCCATAGTTGCTGTATAAGTGTTTTTCCTTGTATTAAAACTGGAGTGGCTAAACCTAGCGGGTCGAATACTGACATGACAGCGCTTGCGACTTCGCGTTTAGTTGGTGGTCTCGTTTCTTTAGTGACGTCATCGGGCGTGTTGCGAAGGCTGACAGTAAATCGTAATGCGTCGTTGTTGGTTTGCCATATCATGCCCAATGTCTTCCCATATTTATCGTGGTCTCCCAAATTAATGTGGTCGGGATGGTTGATTTCCATTGTGTTAATAGTGGATGGATAATTCGATGTCCATCCTCTTAGTTCGAAACCTCCACTTTTGTGTATGAGGTCCACTTCTTTACTTGTTCTTTTTGCTTCTTCGACTGTTGGGAAGCTTTGTAAATAGTCGTCCATATAATGACAACGTTGAATGGCATTCACAGCCTCGGGATATTTTTCTTGGAAGTCTTGAGCATTTCGATTCTTAACGTATATAGCTGAACAGGGTGATGACGTTGCTCCGAATATTAGCGACTTCATTCTGTATTCTTTAGGTTCTGCGTCTGTTTCGTTCTCTTTCCAGAGGAATCGTAAGCTGTCTCTGTCTTCTTCTCGTATTACGATTCTGAGAAACATTTCCTTGATGTCGGCTGCGACGGCTACCGGGCCTTGGCGGAACCTTATCAGCACGCCGAAGAGGGATTGTAGTAAATCAGGACCGGATAGTAAGGCATCGTTTAGACTTTTGCCATTTGTGCGTTCGGCGGCGTCGAACACGACTCTTAATTTTTCCTTTTGTGGATGTATTACTGCGAAATGTGGCAGGTACCAGGTTTTTGGCGAGGTGGGTTTTGTGGTGGCTAGTTCGGCATATCCATTGGATATTAGATTTTGTATTTGGTGAGTATATTTTAATTTGAAGTCTTCATTTTTATTTAGTTTTCTTTCTATGCCTTGTAGGCGGCGTAAGGCACTGTTTCTATTTTGTGGCATAGTTTCATCGTCGGATTTCCATAGTAATCCGCATTCGAATCTTCCTTCGGGCAATCTATGAGTTGTTTTTTCTAAAATTGCCATGGCTCGTTGTTCGGGATCTTTTAGTGGTTTTCTTTCTGTTATTCCCAACGAGTCGAGACTGAAATGGTTTTTAATTAGTTTATCTATGTCTTCAGTTTCTTTTTCATGAATGTGATTTATGAAGAGGACGGGTTTTGAGGTTTCAGTCTTCAAGCCGTGAAGTATCCATCCTAGGCTGGTTAGGGATGCCACGGGCTTTGATGCGCTACCAGTCTTCAAGTCTCTTGTAACTATTAAGTGCCAGTTGTCTTGGCCTATTAACAGTGATGGTGGCGTTCCATCGTATATCAGCTGATCTTCTATATCTTTAAGATGGGGGCAATCTTCTATGTCTTCTTTCTTTACGGATTGTGCTATAAGGTTGAGTTGTCCGATTGTATGTGCCTGAAGATCTTCATATGTCCTTGAGAATAAACCATTGATACGAATTTTAATATGTCTTGATTCTTCCGTTTTCATTTGATGACCGCTTATGCCTTCGATAACTAGGCTCTTTGCAGGTCCGGAGGCTCCTATGTGGTGGGCGACTTTGTCTACCAGCAGAGTGACTGTTGACCCCTCATCTAGTAAGGCCATGACGGTCTCAGTGCCATTTGGTCCGCACAGCTCTACAGGTACTATTTTTAAGTAGGCTTTTGAAGTGCCTATGTGATTTACTGAAACTATCTTATTAGAGTCTGGTTTTAATCTTTCTTGATGCAGTAGCTCATGATGCTTTCTGATGCAACCATCCTTGCCACAAGGTTGAGTTTTGCATTGAAAGTGTCTGTGATTCGTTTTGAGACATTTGAAACACATCTTTAGTCTTTTGACTATTTCCCAACGTTCTTTGGTGGGTTCCTTTGTGAATTTGTCGCATTTGATAATATCGTGTGATTGTTCGCATAGGGGACATCTTTCTTCTTCTATTGCCGAGGCGGTAAGGACGATTCTCATTTCTTCTTCGAACTCGCTGTCGTAGTTTGAATCTTCGTCACTTTCGTAGGTTGATTCGTGATTTGCCGTATTAACTCTGGCTCTTCTTATTGGTCGTGATTTGTTATTTTCTATTTTAACCTTCTGTTTGAGACGTAAACCGGGCTCATCAAATTGATCCGATATCATATTTAAAAACTCAGACAGCACACTGAGTATGGGTTCCTTTGTCCGGTGGCATTTGTATTCTTGCCATCGAAATCTTACTATGGTGCTCATTTTTCCCACGATTCTATCCGATATATCGGTAGAGTAAAGATATTCCTTTCGGTCTAATTGTTTTATTGTATTTACGCTGTTAAATACTGCGCTAGCAAATGTGCCTATGCCCTTAATGTCTTCAGTCATTTTGGGCAATTTGTCGAGTTCTGCGATTTCGCTTTTTATTATATATGAAGGTTGTCCGAATCTTCTTTCTAATTCTGTTAATATTATTTCTGGGTTCGTGCTGGTGTATAGAAGAGATTTTACTGTTTGTCTTGCAAGTCCTTTGAGGGACTTCCTGATGCGAGCGGTGTTTTCGATGTCACTAAAAAATGATGCCGTGTCCTTGTAGTGGCTGATGAATGGTATCCAGTTGATGGGATCTCCGTCAAATAGGTAAAGATCGTTAATATATATTGGTGGTTTCTTTGGTGCGGTATCCGTTCTGTGTTCGTGACTACTGTTGGTTTGTTGAACTGCCTTTGCTACTAGGTTTGATAGGATGTTCATACTGCGGTTAAATTCGGTATCTTGTGGCGGCGGAGTTTTGTCTATCGAATCGTTGACTAGGTCGTTTTCAGCGTCCGGTTCTTGGTCGGAGTTCTGTGCTAGTTGCAATAGCTCCAATTTAGTACGAGCGAGTGCAGCTGCGGCGTCCGCCTGTTCTTTTTCTCTGTGCTGGAGTTCTAAACGGGCTTCTAGTTCTGCACGTTTGCTCTGCGATGTCCGTGATCCCGTCGCTTTTCTATGCACGTCTTGTGGTGTGTTTTTCGCTGTGCTGCTTGAGTCTGTTGTGGTCGTAGTTTGATTGGTGCTAGTTGTTTGTTCTGTACAGGTGGTTCGCTCTGTACCTGACGTTTCGCCTGTTCGTGACGAATCTCCCGATTCGTCGCTTCCGACTTCCTTTTCCTTCGGTTGTGACTTCTTGCTTCGCGTTTCGATGGTACTCATCTTGGCGCAGGTCTTCAGTCTTCTTGACCCTAACAGCCCTAACGCCCTATCAGTCCTGGCAGAGGGTCCCAAAGGAAGAACACACTCTGACAGGGATGGAAATAAAGGTAGGGTGGTGAGGAATCGCCCGACAGAGGGTAACGCGTGAGAATCGCGCGCTCGGGTACCGGGGGGAACGCCCGATACCGTCGTGCGTGCCTTCCAGGAGGGCGCTATCCCACGCGAACCGTACCGGCGCGATCAGACTGTTACAGACTTACTGCCCGTTAAGGCAAGCTGGCAGTACCGTCTGGTATACTGCTCCCGCCGTTAGGCGTTAACTCACTGTTCACCGTTTGACACCGTTAGGTGGTGAACAGATGAGGCGCGGTAAACCGCTTTGAGTCTTCTCTTCTACGTTGCGAAGCGATCTTCCCAACAGGCCTCGCGGTCTTCGGCAGCTATGCAGAGCTTCGCCTCAATGCACCCGCAGCGATGGTGGATTCCTCTTCGTATGTTGAAGGTAAGACTTCTTGTAGGTCTTCTCTGCAGCGCGGCAAAACGATCTTCCCAACAGCCTCGCGGTCTTCAGCAGCTACTCCAGAGCTTCGCTTCAATGCACCCGCAGCGATGGTGGATTCCTTTTTGCCAATGCGTTGTAGGTGGGACTTCTTGTGTCTGTAGCGCGAGAAACGATCTTCCCCACAGGCTTCGCGGTCTTCGGCAGCTATGCAGAGCTTCGCCTCAATGCACCCGCAGCGAAGGGTTGATGCCTTTTCCGTTGCTAGACAGACTTCTTGTACGTTGACTTCGGTCTGCAGCCTGACTTGAACGATCTTCCAAGCCCGCGGAACCCGTTCCGCAGCGATAGGTTGATTCCTTTCAGTCTTGCTTCGCAGAAATGTTCACTGACTTGAGCTCGTCTCCTTTTCTTAGTTTGCCGGTTTCTTGGATCCGGCTCGAAGGACCATGCACTGTGGAGGATCGTAGACGAGTCCAATCCACAGTAGTGAAATAAAACAACAAGGTGTAGTCGTTTTACCGGAGATGCGTTCGCTTCAGAGTCAGCGAGTGAAGTGCGTGATTTGACCGCGTGAGGCGGGGTTTTATGCTCACAGAAGCGCGCGCATATCGGTATCTTTATTAGAGTATGAGACAAGGATGCAAATACAGGTAAAAGAGATAGCAATATTAGTAGACAGAGATAGTGATACATAAAGAGTGAAGCGGTTGTTTACAATTTGGTCAGCTTCAGTATGGTTGGTGACGGGGAAGCATCGACCGCTTAATTTAAATAAATCTTATGTTTAATTTTACAGCTATAAATCGTCTATATTTATTACTAATAAAATATACTCTAAATAGACTTATCGGAGATTAGGTCTCGCAACTAACTTATATTTTTCATACAAATAACCAATATATCTACCTTATCAACTATTAAAACATAACTTCCTTATTATAATAATCAACTGTTTGATACAAGGTCTCGCAAAAGTATTTGTTAATTTACTTAATCAATTTAGGTATCGTGAATCTTCAACAGATAGGGATATATATTAGGGATAGGGATAGGGATAGGGATATGTACTTTGTGAATTTATTTCGATTTAATTATTATCTAATCTTAAATCGTATAATAAGTTGGTATTATGCTAGCTACCTTTATACAAACAGTAACCGTTTTGCATGGTTTTGCAGTATATATTTAACAAAACGAATTCCATTGTGACTTTGGAGCATCTAACTCGGGTCGCGGAATTTTCATATTAAATATGAAATTCTTTTTCCTTGAATGTGCATTACCGTGCCGTTTGCCACATGTTACTTTGCAGAAAACTGAAATAACATACAAGTTTCCAATGTGAATGTCACTTAGGAAGCGAAATGCAAGCAATGTACCCTGTTTGTAAACACAATTCTTATTGCTTTTTGATTTCAGTTTATCGAAAAATCGCTTCGTTCCACTCTGGTGCAATAAATTGACATTTTCTTCGGAGCAATATAGACGGAGGGTTTTGTAACATTTTGCTAAGGAATATTACATACTATGCCATACTAACAGATGGATTTTATTTATTTGCATTGTCTTGCTGTTGCCCGCAACTTCGTCCGCGATTGTTTCGTTTTTTTTATTATACCGTAGGGTCTCTTTATATTTCCGGGTTAATGCTAATTCCGGGTATGTAATTAAAAATATTTCATCTTCACTTTTTCAATTCAGCAAACATTCAGAACTAGCAATTAAGATTTCATAAAAAATCTGGTTCAAGTAAAAAGTGGAATTCCTGTTGTACATGTTTTACCTAAAAAAAGCGAAATAATTATTTGTAACTAGATTAACTTTTTACGACACTGCCCTTACAGTACCTAGTGGTTATGACTTGTAACTTACGAAAGACGTGCTATTCGTTGTCTTAATAACCTTATTTACGAGTTTACCGACAGCCATTTTGGCTCTTAATCGCCAGAGTAATTATTATTTTTCCACCCTAGTTGAGTGTGTAATTACGTTCTGGAAATATGTGATTGTTAAAGTACAATACTAAATTCCTTAATGTTTTCTCGCGGAACTGTAAGTTTACTGGGTATACCCCATATTATGTTTATCTAAGACAACTCGTTCCCCGTGGTTTACGTATGAAGAGAATGAGGAGAGTTTATACCGTAGTCTGCCCCCCTGCTAAGTTATACTGGTCAGGCTTGCATTCCTTCACGATGTTTTCATTTATCGTAAAGCAAGTGATATTGTTTCCTTAAATTAAAAATGCACATAACTCTGAAAAGTTAGGAGTAACGGGGATCGATCGAACTCGGCCACCGCGAAAGGGTAGCTGAAGCTCTAACCACTAGTCTATCACCGTCATTGTAATATGTATATATATAATATTTTAGTTAAAAATCAACATACTCATCGACGTAAACTTACAACCTACAGCTTGAGGAGGTAAAAATAAGTGCAGTTATTTTTAGTTCACAATCTGTCACTTTAATTTATTTATTTGTATACTGTACTTAAGTACTTGTTTTGCCTAATAAAGTCTTTTTTTGCCAGGCTCGGTTGATGTTGGTTGGCCAATGCGTGCCAGCCGCATGCAACAAGGATGCGGTCAAAGCAATCCTGGACGCAGCCGAATTAATTGTATCAAACCGAGCTGCTATCGCCGGGATCGACGCCACATTTAACACCCTCTACGTCCGACCTGTTCCAGGCTCATACAGTTTACTCAGCGATCCAAAGCTACATATACTTGGGTAAGTAAAGTGTTTGACTCACTTTTACCATATATACATCTTTATAGTACTTCGTAGAACAGAAGATTCACTTCGTTAATACACTTGATGAGAAGCTTTAGGCAAATTTCAACTTTCTAACAGCGCGTCGAAAAGTTCAAAGTTGATTGCAATCGTGGTCCGGATTTGTCTTAATATAATAGTGCGATCCAAAATCAACCTAAGCACCACTACGGCTCATAACATACCAAATTGGTAAAAATTTGTGTTAAAGATGGATTAGGTGAGACGCTGCTGGCACCATTTAACAAAGCACGCGACTTTGTAAGTTACCGACACTTGAATAACAATTGGAGACGTTGGGCTCCACCCCTGTCGAGCTCATTAAGCGCCCATGACAAAAATATCTGCTATATTTTTTTTAATTCATAACAATTTGACTGCGATTGCTCCTCATATTGCTGGTAAGTGATAATGTAGCGTAAGGGTCTATATTATTCGACGTGGAAACGAATTGAGCCGGTCCGGAAAAGGTTTATGTCTCCATAAAGCTTTCTTGGACCGGCTTAAGCTGATTCCGCATCGGTAAGTATGGGAACAACCATAGATGGAATTTAAAACCTTGTTAACCTGCCAGAGCAGTGGCAGTTTGTAAACCTATATCTCTATAATCTATTGATTCTCAGAATAAGTTAGTACCTATCAACTAGTTCGTTAAAATGGAACTGTTTAATTAAAATATTAATTACTTTTGTTATGAAATCCAACAATAAATTAAGTAAAGAGAGCAACGGTGACAAGATAACTGTTTGATTAGAAACGCATAAGACATACATGTAGAAGTGTGCAGTATTTGCCGGCCTCCATCGTACCAAGGCCTTACCAGTTGTATACCTACCAGCAGAACATATTTTTTTAAGCTTAGAAGAAAATATAACCTATTATGATTTGTTTATAAGCTTTATGGGCGCTGCAAAACAATTACGCGGTTGTTTTATCTATGTAACCTTCAATTATATAATTCATCGTAATCTAATTTAAAATGAGCGTTGCTTTCTTAATTTAACGTTGGCGTTGCTTTTTTAATTTAATGTTGGCGTTAGGACGTGACAGTTTAAATTAGCTTTATGCATGAGCTTTATCTCTAGAATTCCACATATTTCGTTTTCTTTAGTCGTGACTCGTAACACGACGGAATCTAATATTACGACCCGTACGTGAGTGATTTGTAATATCGTGCAAAATGATGCGAAAAGGGACCCGAAATTTTCAAATTATACGGTATTTATCTACCGATTAGACGTCCTATAAAAATACGACGTGAAATACATATGGTACTTACCCAAAACTACTTTTAATATCGGAGGACGTTTGTTCTTCGACGCCGGCACTTTAGTTAAACTTCAAGTAATATTGCGTTTATTTTCAGAACTGCAATGTTAATAGTTTCGATATGGATGCTGGCAGCCTCTATTTACGAAGGATACTTGGAACGTCGCTATCAATACAAGGAGCAAAAAGATCTCGAAGTGGCCAACAACAACCACAAGCCAACTGTTGGTATAATATTTTAACATACCCGTATCTCTGCTTTTATTTGTATTGCATATTAAAGAAGTCTTGGCGGAAAGGTTCTCGTAGCCGTGGCGTAGACTTCCGTAGATCGTTGCAATAAGAAAAAACGCGACGCGACGCGACTGTTTTAATAAACGCTTATAAAAATATTTTTGACTGCTTCATTCGTCTAAAGTTAACCATGTTTTTACGGATCCTAGATGGGGCCGGAAATATAAAGATTGACTTTTTCAGGTAAAAAAAATTCAGTATCAGTTGAAACTAAAGTTTTTCCCTGTGTGTGGATAACACGTCAAGGCGACTTATCTCTATATCCCTTTGTTAAATTGCGTAGAAAAGGCAAATGCTGAATTTGAGGATGCAGAGTAGTATACTCTACAGTGACGTTTCAAAGTACTTTGTTATAATAAGCCTAATTTATTTATTTTGATTTTCGAATGGAATTTTAATTTGATTTGTATTAAACATTACAGCCCAATACTCAGCAGTCCACTGAAAGTTCAGAGGAAGACCTTAGAGATCGTGATATTCGACGGGAACCTTGTGGTAAGAGTAGGATAATTTTTTAATAAAATTATTAAAAAAAAACCCCAAAAGAGGTGTTCTGAATGAATAGTACCGATTCATTGGTTTAATATTCTCACGATCTCTGATTCTTACTATAAAACTAGCTGTTGCCCGCGACTTCGTCTGCGTTTGATTTTGTTTTTAAAGTATTCAGTATCGCTAAGCCTTAAATGAGTATAGTAGTATTTATATATAACATGTGAGTTGTGACTGTCAATTAATCATAGACAAATATTTTGCAATAAAATAAAATTGCGACTATAAAGTGCTTATATTAGGCCTACTTGAAATAAATGAATTTTGAATTTTATAATTAAAGACCTAAGCTATCCTATCTCTTAAGTTGGACCAGACTGCTCACGGTGTGCCAATTTAATTTAAAATCGGTTAAGTAGTTTAGGAGTCCATCGCGGACAAACATCGTGACAGGAGATTTATATATATTAAGATTTAACTATACATTCAATTCCGTAAAAGCGGTCGAGTTTATTTCGCAATTTCCGTAGCGTATCGCAGTATATTTTTAGTGGTGACATGGAATAAATACTAAGGATGTTTACATTGGACTCTGGTCCAACTAGATACCGCTCTGTCTAAGTACAATAGCTCCTTGAGCTTGAATGCGACAACTTGATACCGTCAATATTGGTTATTTTCAACAATGCTTTCAGAAATATTTTTACAGGGAATATTTATTATCGCTAACAGCAGTGTCATTCTCATATTTTTGGCGTTATGTTTGAGAATTCTAATCTTCAGGACACAGTGCTGCTTTAAACAAGGGTATTCCTAGTTAACCTAAGTGGTAGTTCCTTTAACATTAGCTATACTGATATGAATGTTGCCAGTGGCGTGTACTTCATACATGCGCAAAAGCACTGCATACCCATATTTTTTTCAATATAACTCGTATTGGAGGGGAATTTTACCATTTTATGCCAAGCACCTGCACTGAATGTTGCGTAGTTACATATTACGAATAATTATTGATTCGAATACGCCGACTTCGACGAACTATTTAATGCCGCATTTTACAAGCACCAGGGCGGTATCTAGTAAAAGCATAGCGAAGATCAATCATTAATCTGTAATATTAACTTATTCCATAATTATCTTCATTACAGGGATGTGGTCAGAAATCTTATTATCGTTCTCTATACTATCGAACGGTCGAGCGATTCTTGGTACCCAACGACCTAGCGACGGTGCACTAACCTGTCTACATGGCATGAGGTACTTAAACATTTTAGCTTACAATAAAATATTGCAGAGCGAGTCTCGAGATTCCGAGCTTCCACCTCAGAACTTTGTGTGTAAAATGTGTTTATTGATAATAACAACTCCCCACAGTTTCATGCCTCCAAGAAAGTAATACGTGCCAATGTTTTAGGTTCATGTCTGTATTATGGGTGATAATGGTACATACGTACTTGACCATTTTCTTCATCGCGGACAACAAAACGATGAGGGTTGTGACGGAACGCAATTTCCTCTACCAATCCGTTGGCAACGCCTCCTACTGCGTCGACACCTTCTTTTTCATCAGGTAAACCTTTTCACTGTTTACGACAATGCAATATATTTCTCAAACATTATGAAAAATTACTCATCCGAGGTTACATATTTCAGTGGATTGCTCGTAACTGTACTATTCTTGAGGAGCGAAGAAAAAAAGGCTAAGAGAAAAAATGCTAAAATGCCGGAACGAGTCGACAAAGAAATGAATAAAAATGTAAACGGGTACACGAATTCTGCATTATCGGTGTCTGTCATAAGCCAGGAGTCTTTTTACGAGGATATGCTCGATAAGCCGACAACGAAGGGTTACTCGAAGCAGGAAATCGTACGAATGACAAGGTCTTTCTTCGTCATGTTTTCCTATCGTGTTGTGAGACTGACCCCGGCTTATGCCTTTGTTATCGGCCTAAACGAGCTGGTCTTGCGTTACACTTACGATCACACGGTATTTGAACCGGCGATTTTCGACCACATCACGTGTGCCAAATACTGGTGGCGAAACGTGCTGTACATAAACAATCTGTTCCCGCAAAAAGACATGTGTATGGTATGGTCGTGGTATATGGCGAATGACACGCAATTCTACGTCGTCGGTATAATATTACTATTGATATCAGTAAAGTGAGTATCCAGATGAATGTATTTTTTACATGATTGATAGTATATGATAATAATAGTAGAGATTTTTGTGAAAGTTGTGATAGAATTGTCCTGGGCTCTTGCCATGCTTATTCCTTCTGCTGAAAACGTGAGGCTAAAAATTTTCACCTCAGGGCGGCTGTTTGTAGGATTTGTTCCTTGCATGCTCTGCGAAGTTATTAATGCTAATGCTATGTTCCGCGTTCTTCGTCCGCGTTTACTAAGATTGTTTACACACAACGAGGGAACCGTTTGTTTTCATGGGATAAAAAGTTGCCTATGTCACCCTCCGTTCTTTTAACTAACTCTATGCCCAGAATCATGTCGATTGGTTCCTTGTTTAGGGCGTAAAGTAAGGACAAACAAACACACTTTCGCATCTTAAATATGGATTAATATACTGTCAAATGATAACGAAAATCCTCGGCGTATTAATACGAGGTATAGGTCTCCTCTCTACCAGACTATATAGAAGTGCAATTATCGAATTTGCCATTGCCCCCCTCCGATGCCAAACGTAGGTTAATGGCTTTAGCTATTATAACTTCGAGTTACGAGTACGAGTTAACGTGTTCTAAGGGCTGATACTGAAAACTATTTTTAGACTGACTCGGGAATCGAACCCAACATATTTTCATACTCTAGGCTAGCGAGCAACATTACCATTATTTTTGGGGCTAGTTAAAGTTCTGGGTAAATAGGCACAAGCACTTTTGATTTCATACAGTTTTTTTACTAAGGCCTTAAAGCCTTAAGCATTAAGCAAAATAATTTGCTTTTCGTTTTGGCAACCCCAAAGGCAATTACACCAGCGGTCGGGAACCATTTGGCTGTCAGGATCCACTTCGTGAAGAATTAAATTAAGTTGTAACGCACTTTGCTTACAATTTTATAAATAGATGTGGCTTACCAATTAGCACGAGAATACAATTTTCAGGTAGTTGAATACTCACTTATAATACCACAAGAGCTTCAAAATTATCGGGTATTTCCCGATAGGTTCGTTGCAAACAAATGAAGGATTCAAGTTTTTCAGGTTAAAAAAGGTCAGGTCAGTTTTCCTGAAAAACTTGACGACTTTATTTGTTAGAGAAATGCAAGAATGTTTTGTTGAGAGAAATGCCAGATAATTTGGAAGCTCGTGTGGTATTCGGGGGATTATTTTTCCGTCCCAAATGTCGGCCAATAGAATTGCACCATGAGACGAAATATACAGTTAACAAATAAGAATTTCATAATGAATAAATATAGCAAAATATATATAGCAACCAGAGAAAATTTTCAAAAAATTATCAGTATAATACCATGTATGTTGTACCACGTGACGTCGAATGGTGCAATTCTATTGGTCGATATTTGGGTCGGAAAAATAATCAGATAAATTCATTTTTTATTAAATCTTTTACTTTACGGCTTTCAATTTAATGTTACAGTAAATTAATAAAGTGGGTAAATAATTAAACTATTGATAACTATAAATTCATATCTGCCAGATATTTATGTTCATGACATTGAGTTGGTGGGTATTTTGATATAAATACGACTGCATTATCGATGCACCGCCGTCCTACATGGACTCGAACGATGCAAAGATACCTTCCGGTGTCTTAGTCTTTCATCAGTCAGAAGTGGGATACCCACTTTATAAATTTACTGTAACATTAGATTCGCTGGCAGTTCACTAAACCTTTGCTTTTAATTTCTGTGTAAGTATCTATTGTGGTAATATTCAACAGTAAGGCCACTGTTTTATTTTAATAAGTAAAAACGCGGGATGCGGCTTATCACTGAATTATCATCTAACTAATAGAAAAATCGGTAAATATCTATTTAACTTTGACTTTGACCTGACTTGCCATTACCAACGAGTATGCGGGACGGAACGTGGGTTCTCAATGAGTGAATTATTTTCGATGTTAGTCTAATAGAAAACCTATCGAAGATTAAATATATTTGTGCTCCTTTCTCAATGTTCCCCTTTGATTATTTTTTTTTATATATACTATTTGATCTGTTTTTGGATTCGGCCAATCGGCGCAGTTTGCAGCGACCCTGCTTTTTGAGTCCAAGGCCGATCGATTCCCACAACTGGAAAATGTTTGTGTGATGAGCATGAATGTTTTTCAGTGTCTGGGTGTTTATATGTATATTATAAGTATGCATGTATATTATACATAAAAATATTCATCAGTCATCTACCACAAGCTACGCTTACTTTAGGGCTAGATGGCGATGTGTGCGTTGTCGTAGTATATATAAAATTCAAATTATAAATCTGTTTGTGGATTACATTGATTATTTATTTATCTATGAATATCGGGGCGTTCGATGATAATTTGGTATTTTTCAGACACATGAGGCTCGCAATGGTGACTCTAATTCTGGTAATGGTGAGTTCATGGGCAACCACTATCTACGTGTCGGTGTGGCACCAATACAAAGCTCGGATACAAGAGCCCTTCGAAATGTTCGACCCCCTTTATGACAAGCCATGGTCACGAATCGGTCCTTATCTAGTCGGTAAGTATTTATATTTGCAGATTGAAATAAATCATATATATTGTCATATTTAGTGAAAATCAGTTTAGAAGCTATAACCACAATATTACAATATAGCTTTAGTTTCTAAAGTTACAGCGCATTGACGTAAAATTTAGTTTATCACAAATCGTACAGGACTTTTTTTCTTCGTATATATAACGTATTGATCTGGTATAATCTATCTCGATTCCAAGTTTTTGCGTAAAAGAGTAACAAACTTCCATACATCTATACATCCACGCTATCTATATCAAAGCACAAATAATTCGTACGCAATGAGAAAAAAAATGGCTGCTAGCTCTTTTGTAAAAATTTTTGTTTGATTTTTATATCTTAACACTTCCTAGCCTTTTTATTTTTCTTCGGGAAAACTTTCACCATTTTCTTCCGCTATCCTAATACAAACCGCATCATAAGAAATACAAGACTGGATATGACAATATATAACAATAATAATTTTGCGATGTTATGTTCTCCAAATTCAGATTGAAATTGAACGAAAGAATAAGCGTGTACATATTACGAGTAGAGATCTCGCTATTCTATTTCTATTCTTTAATGGAAAGGATAGTTATGTGTGTCACAATGCTGAAGTACTGAAGTGACAACGATGCTCTGCCAAGAACGAAACGAGATACGAAAGTAAACAAAGTCGACTAGAAACTCTAACTTTAAAAGTAGACACTACTTCGTTCGTGTGTTTACTTGGGTCGCTCTGAAACGAAAAGATAACCTTAATTACGTCAGTATTTAAAATAATCATAATAAAAGTGTAATTTTTCAGCGAAACAGGGAGAGAAATCAATAAATAACAAAGAAAAACATTTTTCTTGAAACAGATTTGATTTTCACCATTTTTGTATGTACGCTGATGCGCTTGAATGTAGCAATAGGAAGATCTTCCACCAAGCTGGTTATAGATGTGCGCTCAAGTGTGAAAACTTCGATAGCGCGACGTAACTTCTTGTGGCGCCATCTAGTTTGATATCGCGGAAATCGCTACAGTGTGAAAACATATCATGTTCCTAAATTCTAGGGGTACTTAACTGCCTCGATTTTTTTTCGAGAATTGTAATATATTGTCCCTCAAATATTAGTATTTTGATATTACTGGAATGACAGTTGTTTCTTTATTTGTTTATTTATAATGGACAACCAGGAGTAGATACATTAAAACTTGCTCTTTTTTTGGAATGAGTCACATAGTAAATGTTTAACTATTTAATCACAGCATGCATTAAAATTTAAAAAGTCATTCCTATAAATTATTTACAATTAATTATAAGTCAGTTAATATAAACCTTTAAAAGTATAAATATTTAAACCTAAGTTACAATGAATAATTTAACTTAATCAATTATTAGGAAACAAAACAAAAATGAATTAAATCGGATTAAAATAATTAATATTGATGTCTTAAAAATAATAAATAAAATTAAACTTAAACTTAACTAAAATGTAAGTCAGGTTAATAAGTAAAACAAATATCTATAACTTTTCGTCTAAATTCAATGTAACTGTCATGAAAAATGTCTAAGTCATTGTTTCTTTCTAGTTAAGTAAAACTATCAAATTTATTTGAATAATCAAATGTTTTATACTTTATTTTTCAGGAATGATGGTGGGGTGGTACTTGTATAAAACCAGATGTCAGATCCGTATCCCTTACTGGGTTGTAGCAATTGGGTGGCCTGCATCACTTGTCATTATTACCAGTCTCATCTTCGGCATGGTAGACGGTTACTTTGAAGTTTGGCCCACAGCCTTTTATGTCAGCATTGGGCATACAGGTAATTTTAGATTTCCCTGCGTAGTAAATAATTGTTTTCCTAGCATAAAACTGGACCTCATGCTTTTAATATCTTCCTTCCTTCACTTATTATATGCATCTTCAATATCATCGACTATTGCTACTCGTACTCACTCATCATTTGTCTGTTAAAATAGCCTGTTGCTATAAGATTTGCCAATTTTTCTGAAAAGGGTATTGAAAGAGGGTTTACTGTTAATTTATGTCCTTCAACAGATGGCCTACGGTGTATTATTATGGTAATATATTCATACACATTAGCATAAGTGCGCCTTTAGAGTTCCTGAACGGAGGCAGTACTCCTCCTGTATATCAAAAGCAGCAGTGATTATGTCGGACTTCTACCAACTAAAACCCCACGGTTTTCCACTCACCAAATCGCGGGAACGCTTTCGGACTGTGCTTTAGCCTTGATTAGTTTGAATTCACTATACATATTTTAAGCTTTTGTTTCGTATTCTAGCATGGGCCGTAGCGTTGGCGTGGATAGCAATAGCGTGTTGCTGCGGCTACGGAGGCCTCATAAATTCGGCCCTCTCGTACCGCGGCCTGCTGCCTCTCAGTCGGCTCACCTATTGCGCGTACCTCGTGCACCCGACCATTATGATGTACACGTCGTTCCTTCTTGATGGACCTCTGCACCTGCAAAACTCTATGGTTGTAAGTAAATTGATTTTCTAAAACTGACTTTATGTATTGTTATACACTCATGAACGTTTGCGCGCCCCACCTACGCCCCTCCACAAATTGGGAGATCGAACAAGAGCGGTCAATCAACCCAGTCAACGCTCATACAAAGTAACTGCTTAGTGGATTTTGTCCAAAAGGTTCTGAAATAATAACTTGTTAATGCGAAAGCTGTACGAACGCAACCGTTAAAATAAGTTTTCTCTAAATTCTGAGATAAGTTCATTTTTCTAGGTCTGGTCGAAATACAATATCTCGTAGTTTATAAGTAGGTGCAATAACGCTCATGTTTTATTCAATATCTATGTAATTTTGATGTCAAACATCTGATATGAACTGGCTTGTAGCGTCGTGACGCATAGTTGGCTTGAAGCCGAACTTACATTTTATACGATACTTACGAAAATTAGGTTTTCGATAGCTAAATATCTTGTTTTTGATTAATCCGTAACTTTGGATTAAAAGTTTCGTGGTTTAACATCTGTCTGGCAAGGCTAATTGGTCAATTGGTTTCAAATGCTAACATCTTTTTTAAATATGCAAGTAAATGCTCGATAAAACTGTTTAAAACATAAAATTAATTGGACCTAAACTTTTAATTCTCAGTCTCGTAAAGGCTCTCGATTGCCAGTTATAAAACCCTTCGAGCTCGGAAAAAACCATTTTCAGGCGCTAAACGCGAGGATCGAAAATACAAAGTGCTACTTTCATAAAAGAATTTTCATTTCTTAGCTCGAAGTTATTTAAATTCAAACACGTATCTTTTTTAGAAAATATTTAGGTAGAGAGATAATTAATTCTATTCAGGATTGTTATTTAGGAATAGTTATTTGACTGAGAAAAGTTCTTTTTATTATTCTTTCACTACGTAGGTACTATACAACGTTTAAATGAAAACCGAAATAATTATTCAGAGGTATTAGAGGTTTTTCATTATTTTCAACTTATTTGTGAAAGCGGAACGCTAATAGTTTTTGAGTAAAACATTGATTGCCACAGTTTTTACTTGTCACATGCAGAAGTGAAATTTCTATTACTTTATTTGGCGCGCGTCGCGTAGCGTAAGTACTATGCGTGTATCGGTCTTTTATATTTAATAGGGTTGTCATAAGTTAACACTTAGAATGATTTTAATTAGTTTGTATGGAAAATAAATATGGTTGAATCTAATATTTTAACCGGGAGATTCCTTATGAAATATAGTTATGCACCCTTCAAAAGTACTTCGTAATTCCATTACACGTTGTATATACCAATTCCGATGCTATGCTACGTTATTTAATAAGACTCTATATATGTAAAAGTACTCTGGTATATTTACTATTATTGTAGATGAAATACATATGAATGCAACCGCACGTTTAGCACGATATCAGGTTATGCGATTCATCTAAACTCACCAGCGACGCTCTCAACCGGAATCCGAAACAGTATCTGTGGCCGAATACGGTCAGGATTGATTGATTGAAAATATATCTGTAAATTTTTAGACCATCCGTTTTCGTGAGATATTTTTTGACCGCAGATTGGCGTAGTGTGCACTGTGCAGTGACCCTGCTTTCTGAGTTCAAGGCTGTGGGTTCGATTCCCACGATAGTAAAATGCTTGTGCGATGAACATGATTATTTTTTAGTGTCTGGGTGTTTATCCATATATTTATGTATATTGTATATTATTCATAAATATTCATCAGTTATCTAAGTACCCTTATAAGCATTGTTGTAATATATTATCTATTTATTTATATTTAAACATAAGTTTATAATGACGATTTTGATACGTAGTGTAAGAGGAGGCCCCAGGTTTCATCCCAAGCGGGCGGAATTTGGGACTTAATAATTTCCGGAAGGTTCTTAGACAGTGGCTAGTTACCACCCTACAACCGTTTAAAACGATTAGGGGTATTGGCTTATAACGGCCACTAGTTCGCCATCTGAGAATGCATCACCACTGAATTTTTTTTCAATTTTAGAATTTTGAATTAAAAAATGTTGTGGCTTTTTGAAATCGGTATTTAGATATATTGTTATGAATACGGTATTGTCGTAGTATATTTATTTACTTATTATTTATATTAAATGTGTGTACTTGCTAAATTTTGTTATCGTATGATTTCAGCTCGTGATATACGCGGGGTATGCAGTGATGGCATTCCTGGCATCGTTCGCTATCTCGCTGGCATTTGAGGCGCCGGCTGTGAGGCTCATCAAGATCTTCAGCGGGGGCAATAAGGGTCAAAAATCTACTAAGTAGAGCCGTTGCGGGATAAATATATCCCGCAACGTAATGTTATCTAGTAAAAGAACACCACTATCGAAAATCTGAAAACCTCAAAACAAAATAGGCCCAATAACACTTTTGTGAGAGTCACATTTTCCCTAGTAGGTCTGATTGTCATGTAACAGCCTATGGAGACCTTTGTTAGAAGAAGTGAATCTAAGCTTTAAAATAAGGCCGGTAATGTTACTTACATTTTACTATATCGTAACAGTGATCGGTATATCGGTACTTGAAAATGACTTTCCGACTTGGGGCTTACAAATTTTATTATGGGTACATTACGATACTACTCGTGTAAAACACGAGAAATCGTGGTGTGGATTTTTGTGCTTGTAGTAGTCGCCTAAGAGTTTCAAAGATGACTGCATGTGACTTAATTTCTATTTATAAATATACGTAGGTACAATCCAGTATTTTTTATTTGTCTTCTGATGTAAAAAATCTTTTCAAGTATTTTTTGTAAATGTAAAAAAGCATGATAAAAGAAATAAAAAGAAACAAAATATAAATAGATTATCTTTATGTACGTGTATTCTATTATTGTCCTAACAATTTAAACCTAAAAGTAACGAAAAGATTGTTTACATTATTAAACACTTAAGAAAATATAGTAATAATATTTTATTAGTATTCTAGTTACTGATTATCACCAGGTAAAATTAAAACCAGGGACTAATATTGTCTATGACATTAAAATCTACTATTTATGTACGACGTGGTAACTACCATAAACTTTACAAAGATTCGAACTGTCTGTAAAAAGGTGACTTATGTGTTTTTTGTTCTAACCTAATCATTGTTTCGTCTTAACATTACTACTCAGACTATTATATGCGTCGTTTCATTTTTATCATATTATGAAGATATGTCAAAACTTTATTACATTTAAGTTTATTTGCAACTCTAGTGTCATCCACATTCAGGGCCCTGGTTTACACGCCATCTATTATTTCTTAAGATTTCTTATTAAGGCGAATACCCTTCTAAAAATCTCTAAGTTTATAATATTAAAAGTGAGTCAGTTAACATGATCATTGGCGCTAACCCAATTAACCTAAATTTAAACTAAATCTCTTCAAACGAAAAAAAATGTAGGTGATATCTGACAATTTATTTTAGTTTAGAGGTCTGTACAAACAAACTGTACATCTCTGAATCTGTCCGAATGTATATTTTTGATGTGAAAAATTTAAATGAGTTACATAGTTAAATAAAGTCTTTATTGCAAAAATCAAATAGAAAACAAACGGTTTAATATATAATGTAGCATGAAAAAAAAAGATCATTACTTAACGAAAAAAATATTGATCGGTGCATATAAAATACCTTAAAACGAGTGTGATCCACACGGCACGTCAGCGGTATACAGCATTGTTGTTTCCGTCGTTCACATATGCAAATTTGAGATATTTTATTCAACTAGTTGTTTTAAAACTGCATACCATTTTTTCTCATTATTGTTGACACAGATTTAGAATATTATCTAGATAAACTTAAGATCCATAAAAAGTCACTGTATATACTCTTTATTTAGCGATAGCTAAATGTGGTATGTTTAGGGGAAGAATGCGGGAAGCATTTCCTTTATACAATGTTGCCTCTTCAAAAGAGCTTTATTTAGTTTTAGTAATAATTTAAATACAGCGGGTAAGGCGAGCTCCTGTTTTAGATACATTTTAGTTGTTAAACTGTTATCATATGTAGTTATAAGTGAAATACATATAAATATTTACATGTAAATATATAATAACATTAGTACGTTATGTAAGAAGTTACCAAAACTGGCTTTATGACAAAGTAAAGAAGATGCAGAGTAAAAAAAGTTTATTTTTAATTCTTATAACTATTAAAATTATTATGCATATAAGTATCTATAAAGGTAAAAACGAAGTATTCAGCAAATCACTAGGGGTCTGGTCAATTCGAATATCTGTAAAAAGTCCTACTTTGCCTGTTATGTCACAGTAATATGACATATTGTTGGCAATTTGATTAGGACCTTTGATCTCTATGCCATTTAAATCGTAACGCCCTATCAATATGAAGATGTGTCAAAAATTTACGTCACAAACTGTTTTTCGGTGTCATAAATTTTTTTATTGAAAATGATTATTAAAAATACCAGTAATTGTATTTTAAACAAAGAGATAAGGTAAAACTAAAACAATAAATTTTCAATAATGGCCATTCATGTCAAACGAAGCAGTAATTTAATAGGTATTTACTTTAAGGCCCCTTCTTCTACAAACAATAACTAAAATATTTGCTTTACGATGCTTTAGCTACCAATATCGTTATCGAGAGAACCACAGCGTAGGTATACATTGCGGTATAACTATAACAAAAGGGCTCATCGAGGCAAGCTAAAAAAGTACCCACATATTGTAAAGTTCTGAAATGAAAGCTTCAATTTTACTTTTTCCCATACAATGTAACTACACTGTAACTGTCAATGTAGATACACAATATGGAAAAACCTGTGTTTGACCTATTGGGTTCAATTTTGATAACGTTTTTGCTTAATACAAAAACTTACTTAAACGGTAATAGCTTTTGTACATTAGAATCCAATTATATAAATAAATTGCTTATTATTTATTCATTAATATATGTGACTGTATAAACTGTGTTTATTTGTATGGAATATATACGCAATAAGCGTAAAGTTTGTAAGTTCACTAAAGACAATAATAACAAAAATTACAGTTTTAGTAATAAATAAATCTTCCTAAAATGCACCAATATTAACTGTTTTGTAAACTACAAGACTAGATTATCACCATTCATAAAGAATACCAAATAACAAAAGTTACCCATCAGTGATAAGATTGCAAATCTTTTGAATCTGTAGCATGATTGTAGCATTATTTAGTTTGAATGTTATACAATTAAGCAAACTTGGTTTTTTACTGTATGTAAATATTCTGTGAATTTTAAATTAATAGAACATAAGTACTATCAAATATTATGTGTTACGAACGCTTTGAACAGCTCAGGCGAGCGGCCATCGACTCCATTTTGATATTTTATATTACTCATATTACTATTGTAATAGTAAATGTAATCTAAATTAAATAAAGTACTTTAACTATCTCATGAAAATGGCTATTATTGTTTTAAACTACATTGGCAATACCTATTAATAGTAGTGCAAACCTGTTAATAAATTTCCTTGCAGTAATGGAAGGTTACTTTTTTATAATCGAAAAAAACCTAACCTAAACAAAGCGGACAAGGTGGCCGAAATTTCATTAATTTGTAAACTTATAATATATTTTTTACGGACAAAGTGATTAGTTTAAATTGCAAATTTGTACTTAATCACATTTCTTCAAAACATTTAATTAAATATTGTTTTTGCTCATTTGTTCAATATAAAACAAGGTGATTCTGTGTGGTATACATAATACTCAAACAACCACGTAGTTTAATAAATTGGACTAAAAGGTTAAGAGCGTTACAAAAAAAATGTTATTAAGGACATCGTGAATCACTTAGTCCGTAACACATCCATGACTAATGTTTAACTCTTAATTTTTTTTTAAATAAGTAAGCATACTATTCGAATGTACATACCTCACTAGGTAACTGTACCTACATTGTAAATATTATACTTGAAAATAAATTCATTTGAATTTCTAGTCGTTAATTATTTTTCTTTTTATTGTCTACCTATAAAAGCTTTAGCAGTTAATTCGCCTCAAAAAATATTTTAGCGTAATTCTGTGAGAATAAAAAAACTTTATGAAATATTGAAAAGATAAGAATAATTTAATTTCAATATTTGTATGCCGCTTTATGAGAAAAGTTTTCAACTTTTAGAAGTCCGTCTAACATGATAATGACGCGGTGTGATTCAAGATTCAAGAAAAATCCATTTTCGCGTCACCAAAATTACGTTTTCTTTTGTATAATAAAGCGCTCGCAGAGGCGGTAATAAATTGGAACTGCTGATTTCATGAAACTTCACGGCACTTATAAAATTTCTATAAAAATTTATAAGCATCTGCCCGCCGGAGTTCGTGAGATAAAAAAGTAAAGGCAATATATCTATAATAATCTTGATTTGGCAGTACCTCAAGAAGGACTTACAAGAACCAAAGAATACAATAATATTATTATGTATTGCTAATTAAAAAAAACTGCTAGTTAGTTATACGAATAAAATTTTCCCGTAAAATATAACCAAACCATGTCTTTAGTTCTTCCATTTCGGCCTCTTCGAAATAACTTTACTAGTTATAGAAATGACCATATTTTAGCGGTTATATAAACACTAACACCCAGTGGCCCACCCAGTTTTAAAAATACTGTATACGCTGCCCGCTACATTTCTATAATATTTTCGCATGTGAAAAAATATCACCTTTAAGTTAATTTGACATCCAATTGGCGCAGTGGGCAGCGACCCTGCTTTCTGAGTCCAAGGCCGTGGGTTCGATTCCCACAACTGGAAAAATGCTTGTGTGATGAAAATGAATGTTTTTCAGTGTCCGGGTGTTTATCTTTATATTATAAGTATTTATGTGTATTATATTCATAAAAATATTCATCAGCTATCTTAGTACCCATAACACAAGCTACGCTTACTTTGGGGCTAGATGGCGATGTGTGTATTGTCCTAGTATATTTATTTATTTATCTATTTATAACTTTAAAAAAATCATAAACAATTTGATTAATTTACTTTTATTTCATTTAGAATTTATTAATATTTACAACTTGAATAATGTAACTCTCTTTGATCATTAATTCAGGGAGCTTTAAATCAACAAAATGAAACATGCATAAACCTCTATCAGATGGGAACTATTTACAAAACATGGCGACGCTCATTATGCAAATTCATGTATCTCGTTAGGAATGCATTATGCAAACCCATGCCCACAAAGATAAAGTAGGCTTTCGGGTCCTTTGTGAGGAGTACCTTCTCAACGTGGTTTCATACTGCGTTAATAATGTGTTTTCTGAATTTCAGATATTTTTTACGCGATAGCAGATTTATATTCGTGTTTGCCTCATCACGTACTACCTATCTACTAAAATAATGTTGCTGTATTTTGGAAGGGAGGTAAAAAGTAACTTTGCAAAAGCAATCAGAAAAATAGTGTTAAGGTGCTTATAGTTTCATTATTTTCAAAGATTTTACCTCGATTATTACCACTATTTCAAATTCTATTGAAAATGATAGCTTCTAAAACATGTTTTATTTAATTATTTGACTTCCAGTGGACGGGAATAAATAAACCTGTGCAAAATTCATCAAGATCGGTGCAGTTTTTGAGCCGAACCTAGGTAATAAACAAACAAAATGACACACTTTCGCATTTATACACACTTTTTACTCTTTTTACCGTTTACAGCTCCTACCTCCTGAGTTCAGTCACGGCAACGGCGAATAATACGATCGTCTTGAAACTGTATGTATGGCCGTTTATTATTTGCGTTCGTTCTGCGCGATCTTTTTGGCAATAGAATATTAGTAAGAATATTTTACATGTGAACTGCTACATTGATCTTGATGTTTGGTACAGATATAACAATGAAATACTTTTTATTGCGGAGAAGAAGCCAGGAGTCGTTCCCGCGAGCTTAAAAACTAACCTTTGTTAGTAATGCATGGCTAAGCCGCTCTACCTACCGCTCTCAAGTTTTGTCACCAAACTCTATGTCAGTATTTTAAGCAAATTTAAATTTTTTTAAACTACTTGTCTATGGTAGGTATTATATATTATTTCATATTATTTTTCCGAGGGCACTTAAGGATATATATTTCTCTAGATAAGTACCCACATACTGTGCTGTGTCCAGAATACAAGCTATATCTGTGTACCTGTACTGGACAGTGTGTCTACGACTCCGATATCATAGTGAATCTGGACCCTTTATGTGAATTAATAAATAATTTCTTCCTCTCTTGTCCCCCGGAAATGAAAGTTTATTTTAGACAGCTGAAAATACAGCGTCGATACTCTGCACAAGCGACACAATCCCAAGTTATATGGGAATCTCTACAAATTGCCTACACGTCCAATGGTGGAAGGACGTCCGTTTGCTGACAGTATGGCCAATATACAACTTTTTAAGCTTCAGTTGCCCTGCACGGGAAGGGTTAAGTTACTTAAATAGGGTTTCAAAATAATTTCTCTTATAATATTTATTAGTAAGTATTTTGAATTCCGAGAAAATGAGTTTTTCATAAATCATATTCAATTCAATTATTCCAGTTAACAGCGGGCGGTAATAAATCTGCCTAATTAATGATAAAACTGGGGTAGACAGTTAATGGACCTAAGCTGTGCACGAGCTTTGGTCCAATTTAAATATAATTATGCCGTAAATATAATCATTTATTTAGTTTACCTTTCTACTCGATCATATATATAATAAGTTATTGATACCTACATATTACACAAGTATTATTTTACTAAGATAATAAATAATCTAGACAAAAAGTTCATATCATTGTACATACTTCGTAAGCTGTACAGTAAAAAAGGGTGAAATGAAATTTTAACAATGTTATTATTGACTGTATACGGCGTTGTATCTACCTGACTGGCAACTTTCATTAAAGCCCGTGATTGAATAGGTAACTTTACACAAACATCTAGGATTACGAAGAGGAGCCAAACCCCAACCCGGAATCGAAATCAGGATCTCGCAAATCTTAGTCGAAGCTACTAACCACTAGACAAATTTGTATTATTTTAAACAAAAACAATGATAACTGTTTTAGAGATTTATATCCGTATGAAACCGGATAGGTACTTAAGTAATTTCAGATTTGCTAGTTTGGAATGAACACTAAAATAAACTCTCATTATAATATTCTATTAGATTTCTCAGTTTATTTGATCACTACCCCATTTAGGAGCTGTTACGAGGCGTTAACTTTAACAAGGTGATTCGTATTCGAGCGACCTTAGCGAATTTAAAGCAGCATTGCTGAAACTAAAATTAAATTTTGAGAATCGTCGTAAAAGAAAACTGCTTTCCAGTACCATACTTCTTCGTTATGTTCTATTTGACTCATTTAGTGGAGTCAAATTGTTCCCGTGGAACAAATGTGTGGAATGCCCTCGAGGAAAGAAGCTATTTTGTGATATTAAACGTTATATTTGAAGTAACATCGCCAAGGGTCTATAACACTCTTAGATGATTTCACATCTACAATAATTTATATCATCTTTAATTCAACCGATTGACGTCCACTGCTGGTCATAAGGGTGGGATCAGGCGGGCTTCCAGCAACCCGCCTGATGTCGTCGTCCACCTCGTTGGGGGCCGACCTATGATACTTTTACCGGTGCGGGATAGCCATTTAAGCACCATAAGACCTTAAAGTCCATCCGTTCTACAACCATCGCCCATTGCTACTTCAAATTCGCGATGTTAACTTTAGTTTTTCTACGGATCTCCTTATTTATGATTTGTTCACGTAGAGACACTAGCATATCTCTCTCCATCGCGCGCTGAGTGATTCTGAGCCTTCTTATGAGGCCCATAGAACTTTCTGTGATGGAGAAAAAAAAGCCAAAATTAATATAGCGCGGTAGTATTTTACAGCTACGGTTAGGTATGATTACATTTTTTATGCATTGGGATGCTATTAATAATAGGGCACACGAGTTATTTGATAGAAGGCGTTACAAAGCTGAATTTCATAATATACAATCAACATTAAGCTTAATTTGCTATAATCCGTGAAAACCAAAATGATGCATGACTTTATAATTACTATACAAAATTCCCTTCAACATGCTCATCCTCGGGAGATGTTAACCATACAATCAGCTGTGTGATGTTGATTTGCCAATTGTTCATTCTGATTATTCTGTCGGTCGATTGATCTTTTTTGTGTGGAAAATAACGATTGTTACCTGCAGATTTTGCAGATTTTCATTGTATGAACGACCTTTCTAATACTATGAATACTGCTGCAGCAGTCTCGAGTACGACGGTCTTAAAGCTAGATCGAACCGACGTTTAACCGAACAGCAAACAAGAAATCACAAGAAGCGCGTTTACAAGCAAGAGTGTCGTAAATTGTGATTGGTCGAACTCAGAGCGAGCGATCGTAGAGCTTCAACGCCACTAAGCTCGTTGGTGGGGCGCGGCGTCGGTGTGGCCGTTGCTTTAAGATTACTCCCTTTGACTTCTTCGGTTGGGAGAGTGATCATTCGTGCAAGTACAAAGAACGGCTCGATTATCCAATTTCAGGTAAAAATTTTCAGGTACACTAATTTAGAAAACTTAAGTAACTTTTAATAATTTTCTTTTAAAATACCTAATAGTTGACGGACCATTCAGATGGGCTGATGTTAAGTGGAAAGCCATGTGCTTATCAACCTGAGGTGCTGGTGTTAAAGCTCATATGTTTGTAATTACATCGGCAACGCCCTCCAGACCGAAACACAACAGAAATAAGCATAGCAGTAGTAGAAACTTTGCCTCTGCTCCGTTTCAATAAGCTCTACCACTAAGTACTAACTTTACTCTATACTTTGTATTGTATTGTTACCTCGACTGAGAGTCACAAGAAACAGAAAAACAAGCCTAACACAGCGTAAACAATCTGGCGGTCTTATTGCTACGTAGCAATCATGTATCCGTCCCGAATCTATTCTATTTGGTAATATCAGACGCTCGTTCCCTCTTACCTCAGGTACACGTTCGAGTAGATTTCGACACAATATCCAGTCTATTTTTAGCTTCACTCGACGCGAGTACAGCCTATCGCAGGCAGGCTCGTATTTTACGTGCTAAATATACAGCGAATAATATATTTTTACACGCCACAATTTTGCTGGTAAAGTAGAAGAAGTTTGTGATCCGTTATGCTCATGAAATTAAGCACGTTGGTAGTAGTAGCAAAACATAATTCGTACATTCTTATATTTGCTGTAGTGAGCACCACTACTAAAACGATCTTAACGAAATTTAAAACACACATACTTTGCATCCTGTAAATGGGTCTAGGCTACTTTGCAACATTATTTAATCTCACAACAACGAGTAACAGAACGCAATAAGTCGAAGTTACACAGGATGACAGGAAAAACATTTTGTTCTTCAATTGCTAATGTTTCTAGAGGTAACAATTCAGGCGTAACACTCTGATAAAGTCAAAAGTCAAAGTCAAAGTCAAAAATATCTTTATTCAAGTAGGCCCATAGGTGGCACGGTGGCGATAACCACATTCGTAAACTTAAAACTAAAGCTACGAGGGATCCATCGCGTCCTGGTCTAAGAAGAAGCCCGCAATAAACTTAGCCGGGTTTTTTTTTTGTTATCACCATCTCACAATCTCATTTAAAATTATTAGAAGAGCATCCTGGTTAGAGCTATAATTCACACCCAAGCTTTTTTATCTATTACGTAGCCCTTTAGACTATAATAGGACTTTTCTATAAGCTTACGTTTAATACAAACTGAACTTTTTAAGAGACATCTCTAAAGGATTACGGGTTCGTTTGAGTCTTCCCTTCATCGCATTCAGGTGGAAACACTTACCTACGGACGCACAAGACATCGTCTTGTCCTCGATTCAACTTGTCCACACGGACAAGTATGTTTTGACAAGTAGGTATTCAGTAGGTAGTAGGTTTCAAAATTGACACTTATAAACTTTCCTTTCGTAAATTGGAGAACTAGCAAAATGTGAGTTTACGGAGTCGGAAAGACATTACCATTGTTTATTATTCTTGTTCTTTAGACGATACGTTGTTCTTTAGTTTTAACGAAAGGTCAGTTACACAAATCCTGCAGGACATCCTGGTACGAGCGATCCGAAATGCGAAAATATCGCATTTATTAAGAATTTAGAAAGGATGATTTGGTCGAATTTTGCTATAAAATTTTTTTTTTAATTTTTTTTCTGTACATTTTAGAACAATTTAATAACTTGGCTCCCGGCATCAAAGTTTTAAATGATAAATCACTTCGTCTCCTAGGGGCACCTATACTGGAAACGTCAGTCCCACAGTTTATTGACGATTTAATTTCCAAATTTAGCAACACTTCCGATCGTCTATTCGAAATTAATCCACATATGGCTCTAACCATTATTCGCTTTTGTTTATTTGTTCCAAAATTTACGTATTTTCTTAGATGCTCACCTCTCTGGAAATTTAATTTTTTAATGGAAAAATTGGATACTTGTATAAAAAATATTCTTGTTAATATTTTAAATTGTCCCATAAGTAATCAGGCATGGACCCATGCCTCACTTTCGATAGGGTATGGCGGTCTTGGAATTCGCAAAATTTCGAGTGTTTCGCTGCCAGCTTTCCTTTCCTCTGTGTACAGTACCACACTCTTGTTCAAAAAATTTTATCCAATTCTTTGGGTCTGCTCTTAGTCCCACTATTTTGCCGGTTTCTTTTTCTTCACAGAGATTTTATTTAAAGAAATTTTTATCGAAGTTAACGTACCTAACACCTGAAATATTTCCAGAAGTTTCCAAGTAAAAGTTTTTGATCGAGAACACATTTCTCAAAACTTTAATAACACTTATTACTAAAACTCCAAGTACTGATGGATTCCAGAGTCCGAAGGTGCTGGAATTGCGTTTCCGCACCATTAAGCACAGCGTTGGTTGACGCCCAACGCGGTGGGTGAATAACCGCCACCGAGATACTGTACTGTACTGTACTGTAATACTGTTAACGGAACAGTAAAAAGGAGTCACACTTATTGTATAAAAATTTATAAAACGTGATATGCTTAAAGTGTGAAACGATTTATCTGAAATATTGATAATAATTCAAAACATACTGAGCAACATAAATATTAAAGCCGGTGAATGGAAATACAGGGTTGGCGAATTATATATTAAGTGAGCAATACAATCAGCCAATGTAATAAATAAATAGATTCAAAAAAGTCAATTTCTATTTTTGGCCTACACTATTCATATTTATTGTTAGGTGAGGATAGGTCAGAACATTTGAACCTCTACCGTCTACTTTCGTAATGAATAACGACAACACACACATCGCCACCTAGCCCCAAAGTAAGCGTAGCTTGTGTTATGGGTATTAAGATGACTGATGAATATTTTTATAAATAATATACATAAATAAATAGCAATATACATATAAATACCCAGAAACTGAAAAACATTCATGCTCATCACACAAACATTTTCCAGTGGCGGGAATCGAACCCACGGCCTTTGACTCAGAAAGCAGGGTCGCTGCAAACTGCGCCAATAGGCCGTCAAATAACTAGTAACTGGTATTTTCAAGTAGTCGTTTTCACGATTGGTAATCGCCACAATAAATACACTCTCCTAGTATTTGAGTAAGCAATTAGTTATTTCCTTTAAGGCCAGTTTCGGATACGGTAATCCGTGATAAAATTTGATTATCGGTCAATAACCGATTATCATTTTAAATTCGATAAATTTTACATTTGACTAACGTATCTATGTTTTGGAATAGTTTATTGGTCAATTGATAAACTATAGTTTTTAAAACTAACTGTTAATTTATTTCTATAAGATTAGCTTAGAAGTTAAAGGGGCATTCTGAAGGGTTAGGTTAAGTTTTAATTGGATATGTCTAAAGTTTAGTTTGAACAAGAACACTGTCGCAAAAGTTTCTAACAGATAGTCCTTTATGTAATAAAATAATTGGAATCTGATGAATAATATCGCCTCGTCACTAATCTATATAAGTTAGGCATCAAAACTTAGCTTTATTTTGAAGCAGGAAAAAGGTGGAATTATAATTAATACAATTTTATTAGTACACTTATTTCTCCGCTGTTTTTGCGTGTTACTTATAGATGCCCATAATCTAAAAAGCATCACGCAAATATTGACAAAGGCGTTTTTATAACATGAAGTGTAAAGGACCATGTATATTGTGCTTTTCATACGTGTAGCCGGTGGGTGACTTATCTGTAAAGCGCCTAAAATGAGTTGTGCGTCCAGTGCAATGATGGGTTCAGAGTGTTGATGGGGTTGCCTCGTTTCGGTAAGTATCGCGTCTCCGATGATTGCTGAAGCTTGAACCGATGATTTCTATGGTATTATGAGAAAAAGAAAAATTCTGAATACGCTTTCAGAATAGCAAGAAAATCCATTTATGCAGCACTGGGTTGGCCTGCATGTGTATTCTCAGTGCCCTGTAAAGGAACGTATGTCAAATAACGTACTAAGATAGCTTATAAATCATTTTTTAACTAATACAATTTTTAATTATTTTAATTTGTATTTTATATATTTTTCTTATTAGGTAATTAATGTAATATCTATAAATAAAGATTATTATTATTATATTGTGGCCAGTACGTTACTGTCAAAAGTTGCTGCTTGAATTATGAGTATTGAGACATTCACGCCGTGCGCTACTACGCCCGGCGAGGCGCCTAGTGACTATAACAAATGTATGGAAATACCACGGCACACGGGTAGTGTCGACGGGCGAGCATTGCGCGACGCGGCTAACATACATTAATTCAGCAGATCTCAAAAATAAAATGTTGGTATTTTAACAAAGAGTCTTATGATTAGTTAGTTGTACATGGCACGCCTGCTCAGACGCGTGATACGCGTTTTTTTTTTGGCCTTGCCTTCAAAGTATTTAAGCACGTTTTTTAGTAATAATTGACGGAGCAAGCCCACGTGATTGTAAGTGGAAAACCATCGTTAGGCATTTCGCAAGGCTACAAGCAAAATAGCCACCCTGTATCCGCCAACCTAAAACGAAGGTGCTAAGCTCATGTGCCTGTGATTAAACTGGCTTTTCAGATCGAAACACAACAATGGCCAAAGGAGCATAGGGTAGGTTCTTCTTTTCCGGACGGTATCTCTCACAAAAAGCATTACCACTACTAAAGATACTAATGCCCGTTTTAACTAAACCCCTTCACTCTAATCGTCACCTGAGCCTAGGTTCGGCCTCACGGCGCCCTTATGCTGACGATCCCATTGCTTCTTCGAGCCCAAGGCTCAAACTCTTTCTAGCAGAGCCTAATTTTAAGGAACGCTAAGAAGCCCGCGTTACGCGGTTTAAATCATTAGGTAACCTCAATATCAATAGGTATCACCTACAAACAATCTGAAAAATAAAACTATGAATCGAATGCCTAATGATTTAAGTGATGTCTATAGAAAAAAAACCTTTCAGCAACTCTTAGGTAGATTTGCCTAGGAATCTCCTTAGATTAGGAGTTACTTATTAAGGCATTGCCTTGTTCGTCGTCAGTGAAAACGGGCGTAACTTACGGTAATAAGCTATTTTTAAATTTCATTCAGTTAACAAGTTCATTCCTGTGCCATATCCCTGTACTTTGTATACATACTGAAGTAATTCCATTACGCCGCGTGCATGTTACCGTGTAAAATGGTTATAGCACTCCGAGGACTTGAACATAAAACCGCTACGAAGCTAGAAATAAAATAGCTAAGAGTAATAACTAATATTTCTTTTCTTTTAAGGTTTTTCCAAAGCGATGTTTTTTTGTTATTGACTGCAATCTCATCTGGAACCCAAATCTGCTATTACGATTGTGTGGAAGTGGTCGATCAATTTCAAAAATAATTAATACAACCTTAAGCAATTTGACAGTAAATAAAATGTGGTACCTAAAATAGACCTTGTAGCTTTTACGTACTTGCTAAGAAGCAAAATAAGAATATTTAAAAATAAAAATATACAATATACTTTACCTGCTAACAAACATTTCCTTACAAGCTAAGCACTTTTAACATACACACATTTTAGCTTGGGCTTGCTTGCTAAAGTCGCCTTCATAAAGAAAATAAATTTATTCATATTAAAAGTGTTGCAAACAGTGCACCTTATTTTAATATATATATATATATTATTAAATATATATATGATATATTATTTAATATATATATTAGTTACATCTTTTTTTCATTAGGACTTTATGTACTTGATCGACCACAATAGATACAACAGACTTTGGCCCCTAATGGCTAGTGATGACGTAGTCTAAGGTAGTAACGGGCCAACCGATTTCTATAAGTACCTTAATGACTTGGCGACCGATATCTCGGTAGTAACTAGTGAAGCATCCCACGAGACCAACTTGGCAAATTTCAAATTTCACAACTCCCATATTGCCCGGGAAACCATCTCGGAACCTCCCTTTTATAAGACCGCATTGCTCACCACTTCGCCGACGACGTCATCCAGATTTCCACTAAATCAAAAATTGTGATTTAATAACAGTAAAAACAAAGAGAATATTTCTGGAAAGTGCTTGTTACTGAAGAATGGAATATCAGATTCCCCGATTAGTTTTTGGCTTCGAACACTAATGGAATCAGTGGATAATGATAGGCATTTTAGATATTCGCGATGTTGAACCGAATTCAGTAGGTACAAGTGCTTACATAGAAAGTAGGTGGGTATATTTTAACCTAGATCCTAAATGGCTAAGGGATTTTTTTTTGATTGTGACCTTAAAATGGTAATATTTATGAAAAGAGGAAATTAGGCTTTACGTTAAAAATTAAAAAATATTTGTTTCATCCTTTTTTTTAAAGAGTACCTACCCCTCACCGAACGAATGGAAGCTTGTATAAAAGCCCTTAATTTTTAAGTGATGTCGATTTTGGTATTTAAGGCATTGCCCGTTTGTTTTCTCTTGACTGCATGGGCACCGCGGGAAAATTTCTTAATCAAATGGGATTTCAGGAATTCTACGCAAACGAAATTACGGCTCTAGTAAGTAATTACTTTAAAACCGCTATAGAGTTTATGTTTTGGATATTAAATATATAATATATTACATACGTGAGGATTATTCATAATACTCCGTCACTGTAATTAATTGTGGTACATTTTCGTTGGATCGCTTTAATATAATTATGAAAATTCATCGTCGCTCTCTCCTGCCTTAATTCACGGAATATATTGTTTGAGGTATCCACTCTACCACTTGACACGTACCAATTAATCCGCAATTTCGCACCATCAACTTAATGTGTACGGCCTTTGTTCTGCCTGCTAATAAATTGTTGTGAACTTATCGAGTTGACATAATCCTGTTTATTACGCGTGTTCATGTAATTTCATAATAAATGTACTAAAATAATATTATCGGCCACCATCCTGCATAAAAATGGCGTAGCGCTGCAACTCTAAATCCCTCTTCTAGTCTACATGTAGTATACAATTAAAACATCAATTAAAATGAAACACATAAAACAAACAACACAATAGACACAAACATAGACATAAAACTTCAATGTCATTAAACTTAACTATAAACTAACCTAAGTTTTGCAAAAAAAAATTAAGCAGGTAGTAGGTCTATCGGCTTAATTTTTTTTTGCATTTTATTTTTTATTAAGGAAATTTTGCGTTATTTTTAATCCAGTATTAAAAATGTATGTCGGATATTTAGCAGTCTGTGGCATTCGTTTGGAAATTAGTTTCCTTCTTATACGAAGTGATCTTATAACTTTTCAAATTCAAAAAGATTAGCTATCGCCGAGGACTGGCGACGCTTTTAATTTTCCATTTGCAACTCGCTTCAACTTTTAAAATCCATCAATCTTTGGTAATTGCACCTATATAATAAACATTGTACTATCGTTTCACAATAATAAAAAAAACTTTCACGGAGGATGACATAAAGCAATAGAGCTCAGCTTGAAATAAAAGTCCCAACTGTATAATTCGTCGGCTCAGAAAAATAATCCCACTTCTGCCGATGGCTTTGTTAAAACAGTCTATTTTCTGTTAGCGGCTCCTAATCGTAATATATGATCAGATTTGTAATGTTCGATGAACCTCGAAATTACCCCTAAACATGTCTGCGGCAGATACGGCGAGTTTGTTGTTATATAAAAATACTAGCGACCTGCCTCGGAATCGCACGGATGCAATATATGTAAGTATGTATGTAATTGTACTGGAGTTTAAATGTTGTGCCAGCCAGTCGCTCTGTCGCCGCAATTGAAATGTCTGTTCTGTCTCTGAGATATTCAGTTTAATAATATGCTGTAAAAAACAACGCATCTGATGTATTTTATTAAATAAGGATTGACGCCCAGCGCTCCGTGTCCAGGCTGATGCCGCCGCGCGGGCTCTGCGGGGCACGCTTGCGTCTCATACCTTAGTTACTCATATTCTACGTGCGAAAATTTTGTTCTTCCTTCACGCCCAAACTTGATTTAACTTTGATTGAACTTGATTTAAGCTTGGTAAAAAGCCCATTTATAAAATATTTTTGTAAAAAGTAAAAGATAAAAATGGATACTGTGGGTTATCGTTTGGAGAGAAACATATACCGTCGCGGACTTTTTTTATTGATCTCTTTGTATATCTTAAAAGATATACAATTAATTACTCGTGTCTCTTAGATTGATCGCGTGAGGTTTAGCGAGCGGTTGCAATGTAAGCGCACAAAAATGGATTTTTTACGACATTAAAAAAGCCATTAAAAAGAATTAGATAATAATAATAATATAATTAAAGCCATTACATTAAAAAGCCAAGAAATTAAAATATTTGTAATGACAAATATTTAAATTTCTTGGCTTTTCTCTTCTATAATGTGCATGTATACTACATGCAAACCTTCTCCTGGATCATCATCATTCTATTGTTGATAACTGCATTAAAATCCGTTGCGTAGTTTAAAAGATCTTAGCGCAGCAAGGGCAGGACCGGCTTAGTTTTTTATGGAAAGTTAATATATTCACCAAGAGATGATAGATCACCTAGATGATAGATCACCTAGCTATAGTGTATAATAATAATAATTAATTTCGTTCAGTTTCGTTAAAAACTTAGGATAATTCGGTCTAATTATAAACGTAGTGTACTAATCCCTAACGTAATTGATCCATTTGCGGAGCTATTTTGCAATGTTGTTGCATTAATACAACCCAAGCCATATATATAAACGGAGATTAAGAGCCGAACGAGGTTGCATTATATAACCACGAAACTACACTATTACAGTATATCTAGTAAACATAAAGCATATATCCGCTTCTGCGGATTGCGATGGTCGTCCGGGAATCGTAAAGCACTGACCATCTTACTTCTAATATAAACCCACTTATATTATTACAAGATTATTAATCTTAAGAGTTATTTCCACTCTAGGAGTCGTTAAGTGATACCACGTTCGAATGACGTAAGAAAACGGGGATCACGTTGGCGCCAATTTAATATGGCGGACCTTTTGTAGATTATCTCTAAGATCTCCACGGTGAGGCCTAATCAAAACCAAGGAATATTGTTGGACAAATACAAACACAAGTACAGATTACAGAAAGACACGTGCTATTATAGATCTGTACTAACCTTTAGTCATTAATTTTATATATTTGGTAGTAAACATTACACATTTACAGATAAACTATTATTTTAAATCCCGTAAATCATCCTTACCGCTAAGTACTTTTTGCTTTACTCTCGCTGGGATTTCGTTATGAAGCTTTTTTAAAATATCTTTTATGAATATAAATGGAGAAAAAGTATCGGTAGTATGGTTTCCGATAACGAGAATAAATATTCAATTATTTTTTTACGTTCACGCGTTGTTCATGCAAATGTCATTATTTTGAATGTTTATTCAATAACAAATGATTGAGTTTACGCAACCGACCTAAATAAATAAAATCTAGTGGAATTAATTTTGATTTATTCAATGAGAAAATAGGATTAATATAGTTATGTTTCCATGATATTCAATTAAATACAAATATATAATAATATACTATAAAAAATTAAATACAAATATTGGTTTCAGTGTCATAGAGTTCACCAGAAGATAGCTACAAGCTTGAGATCAGAACACCACCACAAATACCTACATACTAAATAACATTTAATCTTAAGTCCACTCTTGGCAGATTGGTTGTGATTATAGGTTACGATCCTGTATACCTCTTGCTGTCTTGCTCCTATTATGTCCTCGCTTTATTAGTTGCATAGCGAGAACACTCAGTATAGAAAAGTGGAAGAACTGTTTAGGTCCGTCCTTCTTGTTCTAGATCAACAATGTGGACAATGGACGCGTGTCTTTGCCGCAACCTCAAGGTCGAGACGAATACACGCATTTCACGAGATGTTCAATGATATATTTTCACCATTTGGTAGATTATTTACGCTTAGTCTAGGTTAAATTTCCTGTGGGCATTTGGAAGCTTTAGTTTTAAGTTTTGCGAATGTAATTATCGACATCGTTTCGGTACTCATTTGTCCGTTTTGACACTACAGTCTTGCATCACCGGTAGCGTAAAATCACCACCAAGTAGTCAGTGGTGTGCATAGAGGGTATGCCCAGGGTATGCAGATGATATCAAATGAAAAAAATCTCCAGTATGAGTTATAAATACTTGAGGGTAGGCTTTTTATAACTCTTACAATGCTTACCCTTAAGTTTTTTATAACTCGTACTGGAGATTTTCTTCATTTTATATCGTCTGCATACCCTGTGCATACCCTGTATGCATGCCACTACAAGTAGTGCTGTGCTGCCATTTGGACCAGAATATGTGAACATTTTCGAGGTACTTCTTACAAAATTAAAAACAAATAAAAAGCATCAAATTTATTGGGCTATCTTTATTTTCATACAAAAGACCCATTCTTGACATTTGTTTCTTTCAAATGTTTTCCGTAATTTCGGATAACATGGTTTATTCTGCAGTTCCAATTTTCAATAACGCGTCCGAATATTTCGCCTGGTATTTGGCGCATAACGCGAGTAGGTAAAGTTGGCTTCCAGTTGATTAATCGTACGCGGCTTATCCTTATTTACTTTGGAGTTTGGACTTTACATTGCCCCTAAGGAAAAAATGTAGGGGTGTGATGTCACTTTGATTTCGTCTACTTTAAATATCCCAGACATGTCATTAGAACTGTAATGTTTGACCTGCGGCACAGTGAACCTAGTCTGGACCTAAAGATCCAATTCTGTAGAATCTGTTTGCTACTTTGATAGTACAATTCGGCTATTTAAAGGTATTTTTTTTGTATCGAACATTGATTTAATATGTTACTAATTCAGGTACATGGAGGTCAGTAAAATAAAACTATCAGTGTTTCAGACATATTTATTTATATGCCATACTATTTTATCTAGGTAAGGTTGTACATTTATTCCGACACCCATTTGTTAGTTTTCTTTCACAGTTTTTTCAGTTCGTAAATATCCATTGAATTAAGAAAATACAGAATCCTCATTCAGCCATTTTTGTATGCAATGAGTGTTCAAAAATAGTGAAAACGCGTCGCACACGTTTCACTTTACACCCGCGGAATGTAAAATTTTTCCCCTTTTATGATGAAACGTTTTGAAATAAAATTAGGGGTAAAATAACTTTCAACTGCTAAATGGTGTGAAGCGACGAGCCGTTGGTTCGAGAAACCATACTCAAGTGGTGTGGTTTTTGAAGCTTCAATCGTGTACACAACTAGTACACGGTTTCTGTATGCTCTTAATTCTGTGTAAATATCTTATGCTGCCAGCATCTTAGAGACTATGCCTCGCTGTGGTGGCCTTGCATTAATCTTTATCTAAATAAATAAAATTAAATGTCTGTTTTATGACAGTGTTTTTCAGGAAACTATAACTTCTAAAGTGAGTACCTATTCCAAATATAGGTTCAAACCTCATCAACTATTGTTAAATTTATGAAGTTCAAAGCGATGTGATGGCCGTAATTCTGATGAAATAGTTGTAGATATCTGATGTTCTAGTAAATTTTCTCGACAGAAATACTTCGTAACTCTATAATTTTGGTTATTTATAAATTTATTTTGGCAACTAAAACTGCAAAAATTTAAAATGAAAGTGTGTAAAGAGCAGCCACGCATTTAGTTTGCAACGTTTTGATATCGAATTTGGCACTTCCTGATAATTAATCATTGCATTACCCAAACACTTTTCTCTAACGTTTAATAAATTTTACACTTAATTTATTTTTAGGAGCCAATATAACAGCGAATGGATCAGATCTCACTGCATATGGCACTGCTGGCTCTACTTTATAGTTCAGTATCACTTGAGCGAGTGCTGCTCGCATTTGCATCATGCCGTATCGTTTACCTGAAAACAATAATTTGCGTTATAAAATTTCTTTATTTCCAGTAGACCGAGTTTATAAGCACTTTTGTGACGTCAGGTTTGTAGTGACTCTACCACCGGGTCGAAAGACAGATGATGCTACCGAGAAGACGCGGCAAGGAGCAGTTTGCATTTTTAAACATCATTTTACAGTTTAACAATATTTTCATTTTTTCTATCTTGTAAGAAATGAGATCGGAGCGGCCTGCTTCCAAGCAGCCTTGAAAACGCTACTTTGCGGAATTTCATGATATACTAGAAGGAGGAGGAGGTTTGTTTATTGTAAAGTAAACTTCTTCTGAGGATGTTCCGGTGTCTGAGCGAAACGTGCGTGGTGAGTACATTGCCGAAGATCTGTTTGGTGTGGAGTATAAAGATTGAAGAAATTATAAATTACACCATACAGATTCCTGTGCTTCTCATAGGAAATAAAGCTTAATTTTCATAGCGTTACTGACTCGTTGTAGGATTGATAGTCGATGCCTTAAAAAAGAATCTTAGGAAACAAAAAGCTTTCATCTCTGACAAGATGAAAAATCATTATTCAATTGTTGATATTAGAAAAGAGCAAGTATAGAATTTGCCTACCGAACCGTTGGTAGAGTCTTAATTTATTTAATTTATCGTTAATAGTGCTTATAAAATAGGCTTACTTGAAATAATTTTAATTTAAATTTCGAATTTGAGGTGAAAATATTACCTATACAAAATCTAGGTCCTTCGCCAAAGGGAAGAAAATTATAGTTAAGATTATCGCCTTCTGAACAGGAATTAAAACGCTGAGGCCGCCATTCTTCTGGATCAGGGAAATACTCATCATTGTAATGTAATGCAAGTACGTTTATGAATACAGGTAAACCCTTTTCTATTGTAACGTGGTCATCCAATTTATATTCTTTCTGACAAAGTCGATCCAAATATGGTACTGGAGGGTGTTTACGCATTGTCTCTGGAAAAATATAATGCAACTGAGTAATTAATAAACTCCGTCACAACATGTGATATCTTAAATTGATGCATAATCGACATAACTTAAAACAATTTACATCCTCTGCTGGACATAGGTCATTTGTAGAAAGTTTCAAACCCACGGGCCTGGGCCGCTCGTTTGATATCGTCCATCCACCTCATTGGGAATCACCCAATGCTTCGTTTACCGGTCCGGGGTCAGGGACCCTAACGTCTATCGTTAGTCCGAGCTATTTGCCCCGCCCACTTCAGCTTCACGACTCATTGGTCTATGTCGGTAACTCGCCAAAGGGTCTCCTCATTTCTCAGGTAGATATACTCCAAGCATAGCTCGCTCCATCGCCATTTGGGTGACTCTGAGCCTTCTTATGAGACCCATACTAAGTGACTACGTTTCAGAGCGTTAAGTCATCACTGGCAACATGCACTGTTTGGAAACCTTGGTCTTCCGGCTTCATTAAAATAAATAGTTTTAAATAGTATCTACCGTGAAGACATGCAGTTAAATACTTCAGTTCCATCAAATTATTATAATCCATAATTTCAATATCGTTTTGATTTACCGCTTTTTTTATTTCATCGTAAAGCATTTCCTGTGGAAGAAGAGTAAAATTTAATTCATATTTTTCCAGGATAAAAATAATCCAATTGTTAAACAAAACATCAAGTTAATTAGTATTATTCAAAGACCTAAAGTAAAGCACAAAAATCAATCAAAATCTATTAAGCGGTTTTAGACTGAGCAAGTATTAATAGAATTGCTTTTCAAATATATCCACGACTTATATATATTTTTCGGATCAAATAGTAGTTTATAGTTCCGAGCCAAATAGGCAAAAATTTGAAAAGAATCACAAGTATATTGCTGTGGGATTAACGAGCACAAAAAGAAACATTTTCGCCTTCCTAATATTACTAAGTTAAATTAAGAAAATTAGAATTAAGAACGAACCTGTTCTTCTGGATGATAAGCCAGTTCATGCAGACAATAACTGAGAGTAGAAGATGAAGTTTCAATAGAACCCAATATAAACACAGCTACCTGCGCCAACATTATATCATCAGCTAATTCTATAAGCACACAAATAATTTAAAGATGAGTATTTCGAAATTATTTTTAAACAATTAATTTTTAAATTTTTCACAACATAAGAAATATATGTTATTCATACACGATTACGTAAAGTTTCCCGACCGGAATAAATGACTAAGTTACTTCTAGCGCAAGCAGTAAGTTTTTCTTACATATTTATTAAAAACTAAAAAATATAATGTATGTAGCGATTATTGGTTATACTGGTTATGTAATAGTGGAATTGAAAGAGTGCATAAAATCCTAAAATGTTATCAACTTACGCGAGCTAGCGTCGACTGGTAGCTTTACATTTTCTTTTAAACTCAGCAAGTGATTTACCAAATCTTTATAGTTCGCGTTTTTAGCTTTATTTCGTTCTTCAACAACTTTCCAGAATAACTTTTTTATATATTCAGTAGCTTCCTCAGAGAAAAACTTTAGTCTGTAAAACAATATTTATAAAATTGACAACGTATTCCCAACCGAGTCGGAATCGGAACCGTCGAATCTTACTCGGTCGGACAGCATTTGAAAACTTTGTTATGAATATGCATCCAAATTCCTCAGTGCCTGAAGACCAAACTTTTCAAATCAAGAGTTAAAATTAGATTAAAAATTAAATTATTTTACATTGAAGCCGATTTTGAATATTTAAATGCTATTATTATACTAGGCCATAACAAGATATATTTTATGACTTAATTTTTATTAACAAGGTAAGTAAAGTTCTCTAAGAATGAGCCCTATGAAATCCTGTAAGTATATTTCACTAACCTTAAAATAGAAGCAAAAGCGGGCATAAGAAAAATTAACGTGAATTCTAAGCCACGCCAGAATGTCCATTTGACCATGTGACTTGTTATAAACCACAAAGGTGAGTTTTGGTCATTTAAAACACTAACTCTTATTCCAAAAACACTGTAAGCCACAGTATCTGATGTGTACATCGAAAATAGTTCCTAGAAAACATTAGACGTGTAGCATCAGTATATTGTATTTCAGGATTAGTAGTTATTATAGATTACATTTAGCATTCCAATATCTGCTGAGTTTGGCCATCGGGGCTAATTTAATGGAATATAGAATCCCAAGTTACCCGATCTCTTCCCTGAAAGTCGGGGGAGATTTATCTCATCAGGAAATATGTCCTCGGTGAACAAAAAAACTCAGAATATGTTGTTGATTAGTCTGGTTTCCGAGTTTGGGTTGATATTTATTGAGTAGGTTTCAGTCTAAAACTTAAAATACGAGCACACTGAGAGAAAATTAGCATTTTCCTCTTCTGTGCATTGGAGAGCATATAATACCGGTGGCAGCTCCAAATCCCTCTCTTTATTTGAGAGTATGTATATAGTCAAAAGCCGTGATAGCCTAGTGGTTTTCAGCTTTATAGCCGGGGAACAAGTTCGATGACACCTCTAACTTTTCGTAGCCATGTGCGTTGTCATATAAGCAATTAAATATTACTTGCCTTGACGGTGAAGTAAAACATCGTTAGGAAACCTTTATGTCTAAGAGTTCTCCATAATGTTCTCAAAGGCGTGTGGAGTCTACAAATTCTCACATAGCCAGTGTGGTGGACTTCGAATCTTTTTGAAAACTTTTTGACAGCCGATTGGCGCAGTTTGCAGCGACCCTGCTTTCTGAGTCCAAGGCCGTGGGTTCGATTCCCACAACTGGAAAATGTTTGTGTGATGATCATGAATGTTTTTCAGTGTCTGGGTGTTTATATGTATATTCTAAGTATTTATGTATATTATTCATAAAAATATTCATCAGTCATCTTAGTACCCATAACACAAGCTTCGCTTACTTTGGGGCTAGGTGGCGATGTGTGTATTGTCGTAGTATATTTATTTATTTATTTATTTATTATTTTATTCTATTACAAGATATTTATTGTTTGTGTGTCAGAAGCATAAATAAATCCTCAAGCTAATTACTAACTACTAGTTCAAGTATTATTAGTAGTAATACTTTAAGTAGTCTAAGTAATTGTACCTTAAGATCGACCATTTCTTTTTTGTCAACGTAGTCTCGTTTGATTTTCAGTACCAATTCTTTTGCATTGAGGTTCATAAGTTCGGTTATAATCTTAAGGCGCATAGCTGTAAACATGGGAGAGAGCTCGTGCCTCATATTTTTCCATATTGGATTCTGTAACATAATAAAAATAACTTTCTTTGTTTTTGATTCGTTCGCTTCTTAGATCTACTATTCTATCATCTATAATCACTATTCTGAGTCCTGCTGCCAAAAAAGTATATTGCCAACGTAGTCTTAATTTATAAAAAAAAAATCACTGCGACAGTCAAACATATAGAGGAACAATCAAAATAGAAACGCTATCACATTTATAATATTAGTTCTTGATCTACACTTTTAGGTATAGTAAAACTTGTAGCACATCTTGATGATGATCAAAAATTAAAAGTTCTAAAGAACGCCCAAGTCAGAAAATAAAGCAACAGCGCGGGTAGGCGGTACAATGCTTTTCGTTATATTAAGACGGTTTAAAAAAGTGTTCACTATTAAAAATAGGATCACATTAAATCCTCATTTAGTTTTCCGCACTGGGGTCCATTACTGGTTGTCTTAAACTACGTTTAGTAGTAAAATCACAAAAATGCAATATCATCTCTTGCTCATTGTAATAAGGATTTTTAAATTTAATATTGCCTAGAAATCAATGCAAAAGTGACCGTTCATATGGCTTTATAATAGATAGAGCGATATATACAGTAACTAAAAAAACAATATAAATAAGTCTCTTACCTTGACAGTAAACAAATTCAGGCAACCAAGAGGGTCCGTAGCATTTGAATACAAAAATCTATCTTGAAAGTACAAAAAATCTTTATTGAGTATCTTCTTTGCAAGTTCCGGTGTTTGTACCATCAAAGCAGGCTGCCAACCGAGAAATATTCCAACATAATCTCGCGGATGCCTTGATTTCAATTCAAAACAGTATTCCCAAAAACTTTTTCTCATGACAAACCCTAAATTACCGATAAATAATTTGGGTGTATCGTATGGAATGCCGCGATCTTTCCAATAACGGAATAGTCTGTATGAATATAAACATAGTAATAAAAAGAAACTTAAAAGAACCCAGAGAATAAAATTCGCTATCATACTTGTGTATGAATGGCCAACAATATTACAACTAATAGAAATCACACTTTATGTTCAGTCGAGGAATAAACATCAATTATGATATAATATTATTATCTGTGTATATTATTTACACCGATAATATTTATCATTGCCACGTTTATTCAAGTACTTGTCACTAGAATTGCCTTTATTCGCATCTTTGTTTGCATTGTAGACCATATACATAATAAGACAAGTTCATGTTGATAATAGATATAGTGTAAAAAATCTGGATGTCAAGAGCTTATCAACATGAAATTGTCTTATTATGTATATAGTCTTTTCAAAACTTTTAGTACAATAATAGTAATAAATTAGTGTTTATAATAGTAATAGAGTAGTTTTTTTTTTTAATGAAATAATAAGCAATGTGTTATATAAATGAAAACAAATGAAATAGAAAGTTCTGTTCGGTATGATTGTATGATTTAATTATTTTTTAATATTTTAAAACAATCTAGACATATCACTCTATTTTTTTCTTCTTGTAAAAATTGAGGCACCAAGCCCACATGATGCTTAGCGGAAAACCCATCGCGTATAAAAAGAGCTAAACATCGCATGGCATGCAAACACACTTTCCATAAAGCCACCAACTACCTAAGGCGTAGGATTTAAGCCTGATGTTCTCGTTATTACACCGAAAACCATGGTCCTTTCTGTCTGGAACACAACAGCTTCTGACGGCAGAAATAAGCATGGTGATAGTACCTACTTCCCCGGACGAGTTCTATCCCAAGTAGCTCTGCTACAAATAATAAATCATTTATATGTACTGATTTCAGCACCTTTTGGCAACTTCGTTTGTCCTTTTAATTTAAAAGTAAATTTTGGTTCGATATTCTACGTCAAATATTCAAATTTCGACCTTATTGTCCTGCTAAATATCTGTGACCAGCGGATAGTTGTACAGAATTATGCAGACTGACTTAAAAAAATCAATAATTCGTTTATTTCAGTCGCATATTCGTTCGTTTAGACCTCTTTTTCATGTCAGAAAACGATCGAGATCATAGATATTAACACCACATTTACAAGCCACCTTTCTCGTTAACTTTCAAATCTTCCGCAATGGACGTCTGAAAGAATTTGGAAAGACAACCTGACAGATTAACCTATACATATACTAGTATTACACAAAACACCATTATTATAAAACTATTACGGATTCCTATCTGTCATAACACACTCAAGGATAAAGTTAAAGCGTCTCTAAGAGATAATGTAATCGTAGAAACACGTTAGAAACCTGGGCATGTCGTCGATTTTCATAATACTATTTGCCCTAATTTTTTTCCGTAAAGAGGATCACCTTTGACTTCAATAATTACTACGCAACCCCAAAGCGCCACAAGTTATCTTATCTATAAACATGTTTCTGTTATTTTTTGCCGTCTAAAAAATTTGTTTACGTTACTGGTCGCCCAGTGGCCACTCGACCATAATTAATTCAATAAATTTTAAGTGTACTAAGGTTCTATTGTCAATGACTACTTCTATAATCCCACATTTCACCAAGGCTACACTGTTAATTTGATATTTTGTGTCAAACATATTATTTACCAATTTAATAAAAAGTATAAAAAATTCGCGAGTGCGCCAACTATTTTTTTTATAGATTTTTGTTTTAAAAAAAATATTAGCCCTCTGCACTCCTCCTTTATATAAGCTACTACTACGGGAATTTCATTTTCATCCATCCGCGCAATTTTCACTCATTTGTCTGGTGTTCAGCATATTCAACAGCGGATCACGAGAGCTTGATTCTTGATTTTCTGACGTATTAAGTTTTTCTGGAGTTATGAAATGTGGACCCACTAGTCCACCAATGGTCGCCAGGTACGGATACGGATTTCCAAATAACACGGTATTAGCCATCTGTGTCCTGCGGCTCGTTTAAAATTGCCAAACTACTGGGGTGTGGCGGTGATAGCCCTGTAGATCTTCGTAGATACTGCAGTTAATTTCAGTATTGAAAGTTAATTTAAAGATAACGATTATATGTTCATTACATAATGAAGCCCGAATTATGTTTTCTTTTACAGTACATTACCAATGAGTATGGGTGGTATTGTCTGCAAATAAATAGAATATACTATATTCATCATAAAAAAATGCCCCTTTTCCATAATAGTATCAAGTATTCATTATTATGCAAGCGACGAGATTTTGTGATCATTTAATATCGGGCTTTAAATTTATCAAATTAATCTGCAATCAGCATTTTTAATGGATGGCTTTGGTAAATTCTAAAATGCAATTCAAAATAATCTATTACAAATTAGTTTTTCCTCAATTTGATTGATGAATCCTCTAATCTGGTTTATAAGTAAGCTACAAATATTTATTATTTTGTTTGATTATTGCTGTTACTCCAAATTATTTATCTAATAAATGGTTTGATATCTACACGATACTTGATATCGGTTTTTCACAACTTCTTACTGTACACATGATATTATTTTATTTAAAACTGTACTTTAAACTTTATAGCAAGTTGATATTATTACGAGCTCTGGTTCCAGGACTGGAAAAACTACATTGATTCTTGAAGCTGGTACCTTAATTGCGCTCGTCCCTATAAGTTACAAACTTGCTATACCTATTAGTTTAACCGTTTGAAAATTATTATCAGCTCTTGGCTACTGTAGGGATTTAGGTCATATAATATTCTTAGTATGCCTCAGAGAGCTCTAAGCCGTTGGTATAGATTATATCGTCATTACTAACATGCGATGATAATCTTTTAAGTCTGCCAACCCAGATCAAAGCAGCGAGGTGGATTTATGCTTTAAAACCCCTGTCTCCGCATGAGAGAGATCTGTTGCCAGCATTGAAAAGTTTATGAATTTCCTTCGCTCGAATGCTCCTTCAACATTGCATTAAAATTTCATATTGATCGGTTTCGGAGAGTTTCGGAGACAGACAACGGAATTTTTCAAAAAAAGGCACAGAAAATCAACCACAATTGCTGCAATCGCATAAATATGCATTGCTTTCACAATCATACAACATAACTTCACGTTTGTACACTTAAAAGATTTACATAGACGTATTCAGTTTATTGGGATACACATTTTCTATCAAAGTTAATAGAAGTTGCAAATTTCTTCGCGACGGACATGTAGCACATTGTATTAAAGCTTGATTTATACAAAAATGGATTTTGTTTATAGTTGGTATAAGATTTATACACTAAAACCGGTTATTTTTGGTTAAAAAAATTATATTTCCACAGGTATCTTATGATAAAATCATAAAATACTTATGGCAATGTGATAATCTTAGGGTGATTTGTTTTATGTTATTATGTCCAGAATCAGCTGATGTTTAGCACACAGAATGTTTAAGAATTTAATGATAAAGTTATAATATACATTAGTTGGTAAGCATAGTTTAGGCACGGTGCGTTAACTACCTGCCTTGCGCTTAATGAAATTTTAGATGGAGGTAATGGAAGCTTTTAAGCTTTTCTGGTAAAGATATTAACGTGTAAAAAATGAGCTTTAATAGCTATTCTTACTTTATTTATTTCCGACATAAAACAACTAAAAAAATACCACGAGCACTTACGGAAAATTTACTGCTTTCAATTATACAACAATTTTGTTAACAAGAAAATGTTTATAAAAAGATTATATAAAAAGGTAAACATACCAATGTTTGTGTCCAATGTAAAACTATGAAAATAAAACCGTAAACAGTAACAGCATTTACATTACGTGTTAAATTTTTTAAGCTATATCTATGTAAAAAATATTTTTTTTTCCAAACAGATCCAATTAGTATCATAAATGTTAAACGTAGATTTGAAGTACTGCTAAAGTTTTTTTTTCACTGTAAATACATAGATTGTTAATACTTTAAGTTGTTTCAACCTTATTTAGCAGCACTGAGTACCTTACTACCTCGCTAGTAGATAGCTATCGTCTTCTTATAAATAAACCTACCTAGATAATTCTTTGGAAGTTAGGAGGTAACTCGATCTGATCACAACGATGCTCAAATTTATTTGTGGCGGGTTTGATGTACCGTCGATGCTTGGGCAGCTCCTGCGGATATTCGCTCCTGATATGAGCATACGCCTGTGGAGGTGCATACTGTTTGTGGAACCTGCCGCACGCACAGTAGCCCGTGCTCGCTCGCCAATACCGCGCATACTGTTTGCGATCAATGCTGTCCTAGAGGCTAAACCTGATCTCGATGTATTTGCTGATGAATGGATGAAGATCACGCGCCAGTGTCTGGAGTTTTGTGAGAAGTTGTTTTAAACGTAGATCAATAATTCTTTGAAATTGTTTTTGTTTTTCTTTAAATAATCACATATTCACAATGATACATTGCAAATAATCACAGTTCCACTTAGCTAGGCACGTATGAAATATTTGCTCTCCAAATATGCTCTCGGCTAATCAGGCCTGTCCACTGTGTTATTGATCTGCAAGAGCGGGACACAATAGGAGTAGTGTTGCCCAAATTCAGTCTTGGTCTTGCAGTCTTGGTCTTGTTCTTGCGTTTTTGCAAGACCAAGACCAAGAACAAGACCGCGTATTTTTAGCAAGACCAAGACCAAGACTGACCGTGCAAGACTTGAGCAAGAACAAGACATAGCCTGCAAGACTCTTGCGTCTTGCAGCTAGGACTTAGCGCTATTTCACGGAGTAGTTAGGTGTAACAGTTCGGTGTATAGGTAGGTAGGTACGCTTAGGAATTCTATGAGACGCAAAAAACTATATCAAAGAATATGAAAAACTGGACCTATGCGCATTACCATAAACATAGCGAATAAAAAAATATCTATTAAAATCAAACTGAGTGCATGCATAGTTATGTTTTAACCATCGGCACTTTGATAATGCGGCATCAAAGGTTTTGTACTTACTTCTCAAAGAAATTTGCCGCTTATCGGAAGTACATGGTTATGATACACGCGCCGGCGGCTTCTTTTGAAATCTAAAACAATCGTTGCCGCCGCGCCGAAATCATAACATTTGACACTATTCATGCAAAATAATTTCAAATTTTAAGAGTACCTACAGGTGTTCCAAAGAATAAATAAGTTTCAGAGTGCTTAGAATGAAAATGAATACATTATACTGATCACGCAAGTAGTATTATGATTAGGATAAAATGGTGAGGATAGGTAGTAGATGTCATAATAATTCATTCTAGTAAGTAATTATAATATTGATTACTTATATGGTTTTAAACTAATTACTTAGGTACTATTATTGTACATTTAGTCATTATATTTCTTAAGTTTTTACAAGAAAAAATAGCAAAAAAGTGTTCGAATATCTCTGAGAGAGATGATGAGAGTAAGTATTTACTAGCTGTGCCCGCGACTTCGTCCACGAGGAATAGTAACTTTGGAGGTATAGTGACGTTCAGGATTTATTTATTTATTTTAAAACTTCTGTCATCAAACATACAAACGAACTCTTCAGCTTTATTCAAATAAATGATAAATCGTAAAACTCTTTTATTAAATTTCTTATAAGTTGAGGGTTCAATCTCTTTCTAGACAGATAAGTATTGTTCTTTAAAATACAGTCAAGTTATTGTAATTAATTTGTTTTTTTACATGTTTTAGCAAATGTAAGCTTATAAATCATAAATGTTTATTAAGAAACAGTTACTTCCATGGAAAACGACATATAGGTCAGTTGATTTTTCGAATTTCTTATCAAATCTTCAGTTATTTATTAATCTGCTTGATCTTTACTATGGCTATGTTAATTCAAGCTCACAATGTTCCAATTCTAATACGTTTTTCTAAGATTTAAAGTAAACTTTAATAAATAGTAATAGACTAATAGGTAATTGCAAGACTTGCAAGACTCTTGCTGCAAGACCAAGACCAAGACCAAGACTGGGAGCGCAAGACCAAGACCAAGACCAAGACCAGGTGTATTGGCGCAAGACCAAGACCAAGACTGGCTAAGTCTCGTCTTGTTCTTGCATTTGGGCAACACTAAATAGGAGATAAATTAATTCATATTACACAAGCAACAACGACCTTTTGCATGCATATATTTTGTTCGTAGCAGGAGAATCTGTGTTTCTTTTTTATTCTTCTTCTGTATTTTTATTTGTGTGCAAATAAAGAGAATAAATACATAAATAAAAAAATAAATCTTGTCAGCTGTTATTAAAACTGATTATGCTTGCAAGTCACGAATTTTAAACAGAAAAATCCTATACGTAACAAATTTGGGCTTACTAAGGTAAGCATAATGTTGGTTTATGTAATAAAAAATGGGTTAAGTTAAAAAAAGTTAAATTATGTCTGAAGTTAAGGCGCTATTGTAAAAAATAGTGCATCTGAATTTCTGTTTTGAGATATTGATAAAGGACCTAAGATCTACACAAATCTCATAACCCATGATCTAAATTGTACTGTCAACACACGTAACTGACCTTTGCGCTATGTTTTTTTGTGGCATAAATATGTTTGACCCTATCTATCTACTCAGATTTTTTTTAAATAGCAATAACCCTTGAGTAAATTTTATTCGTTTATATACGTCCGTGTAAATAACTGCCTAAATCTTTAAAAATCTTAATTTATATGACTAAATGTATAGAACCCAGAAATATTGCTTTGATATCGCAAAAGATATGTTTAGTGATCGATGATCTTGTTATGATACGGTGAGAAATTTACAGCCGAGGTTCATTAAATCGGTTCAGTAAATGTTTTAGGGATCAAATATTCAACATATTGTCTTTACTTCTACAAAGCCTATTAAACCCTCCTGGCTTAAAATGTACAATATACATTACACAGACTCAGACGAACAGCTTTACATAATAGTATGATTAATTTTCGGGAAATATTTCCCAATGTTCTCTATCCTGTACTGTTTTGTAATAAAAGGAAAATTAATTACGCGTCGAGCGACTCTTTTGATCACATTAGTCAAAAGAAAATTCAGTGTTAGATTTACATTTTTAAGGGGCTCATAAATATTTCGCTTCGCTCGGGAGAATCTTTTAGCTTTTCTGCACCCATTACGCCTTATGGCGTTTATTAATAAACTACAACTTTTTCGAACGGTTAAGACAGTTGAATATTAAGGTAACATTTAATGGAGTAGATTTTATTAATTAGAAGATGTAGGACTGAAACTTTCTGTAATTGCCGTCGGAAAATGCGCAACTTTTTCATGAAATAATTAACGCGGTTAAATGTTAAAAGGGTTGGGTGGGTATACCTACTCCAACAAAAAAGTTCTTGGCAAAAAAAAACGGTGAATTTTAGCCGTGTCGCGTAGAGCCTGCAATAACGAAGGGAGGGACATTATTTAACAATTTATGATGGCTGCGACTTCATCCGCGTGGATATATTTTTTCTGTAAGACTAATGGAAAGCGGTCAAATGGGTCGGTTGTGAAAATTCACGTTACCAAATGTAAAACATGTAAAAACCACTTTACTACTTAATAATGAGGAATTGAATCTGATGGATACGGAATAATTTATCAAACAGGCTTAGTTCTGCCGCCTATGCAGTGAAGAAGATACGCCACATAACGGACATAGAAACTGCTAGGCTAGTCTATTTTAGCTACTTTCACAGCATTATGTCATATGGAATTTTACTATGGGGTAATTAATGCTGCTGATAATGGCACTTTTTTCGTGCTGCAGAAGCGAGCTGTTCGTGAGATCTCTAAAATGGGTCCGAGAGAGTTATTGAGAGATAAATTTTAAGATGTTAAGATAATGACAGTTTTTAGCCAATAGATATTTGAATATTTATCGGTCAACCCGAGAGCTAAGCGAGTTATCAAGAAATAATTGCAGTTGGTTTCCGTTTGTAACTTTCTTTTCAGTGTGCTGTAAGTATTTTATTGCTATAAAAGTATTTTATTACTGCCAATCTTGTAGTTCAGTTCTACTTGTTATCTTTGATCAAAGAACGTTCAATCCTAATCTTGTTGTGTTTACAATTTTAATAATATTTAGCTTGACATCTTAGGTTTGTTGACATTGACAATTGATACTGACAACCGAGGTATCACTTTTGACATTCGACATCTCGTTTAGAAATTTTTCATATTTATTCAATATAAGGCTTGCAGCACACTTATACTTAATTTAATTTTTTTTATTTTTATTTTTAGTTGCTTTTTTTTGTTGTCAATTATTTTCGATATTTTGTTACTTACTGTGTAATATTGTGTGTGTTTCTCTGTTATTTTTATAGTGTTTTTGTTAGCAGCTGGCGGATTAGGAAAATATTTGAGATACCTAATTTTTTTTTTTTTTTTTTTAATCTTTTTCTTCGGTACCTATAATTAGATTGTAATTATTAAATAATATATTATATATTTTTATTATTATTATTATTTATTATTTATTATATGTCGTCAAACGGTGTAGATAGTGATTGTTTTCAGTCTTTGTCTTCTAGTGATGATAGTTTTCACAGTACATCTTTCCTTCCGCTTGATGTAACCATTGATTCTTGTTTCTCAGATTGCCTGAAAACCTTTAATGTCATTCATATTAATGCTCAAAGCATTCCGGCTCACTATCCTGATATGCTTGCATCTTTTGATTCCCGTAATTTACACGCCATTCTTGTGTCTGAGTCCTGGCTAAAAACGTGTTTACCTTCAACATCATACTCACTGCCAGGTTTTCGGCTCATCCGCAATGACCGGGTTGGTAAAGGAGGTGGTGGAGTAGCGATCTACTTGCGTTCTCATATTCCTTTCTCTATAGTTAGCTTGTCTTCACAACCCCCGCAACCTGATGCGGCTGAGCACTTAATGGTGGAAGTTCTCCTATCGCATACCAAAATTCTTCTCGGTGTTTTTTATTGCCCGCCCTCTGTTTCTAATTACTTTTGCTCATTAGAATCAATGTTTGAAAAATTTGTCCCCTTGTACAGCCACTCTATTATTATGGGTGATTTTAACACGTGTTTACTTAAAGATGATTTTCGTAGCAAGAAATTAATGTCAGTTGTGGAATCCTGTAATTTATCTGTTCTGCCTCTTGCTGCAACACATTACTCGCCTGGCTGTACTCCTTCTCTTCTTGACCTTATAATGGTTTCTTCTCCGGACTTTGTCTTTAAGCACGGCCAGTGTCCTGCTGATGCATTTTCCTATCATGAATTGATATATCTTTCCTACAAAATACGTCCTCATAAAGCAAAATCGAGAATACTTCTGCAGCGTAACTTTGGAGGGATTGACAAGAGTCGCCTTTGTAATGATGCCAGCCTCTTGGATTGGAATGCTATCACAGCTGTTGACTTAATTGATGAGAAGGTTGAGATATTTAATACTCTTGTAACGCAGCTTTATGATACGCATGCTCCGATAAGATCTATTAAGATGAAGCACATGCCAGCACCGTGGTTGTCGGATGAAATCAAAGTCTCAATGAATAAAAAGAACTCCGCAAAATACAAATACAAAGTTAATAACTCGGTTGATAACCGTTTAAAGTACCATAAATTACGGAATCGCTGTAATACACTGTGTAGAGATGCCCAACGACGCCACATACATAAGTCAGTCGAAAGTGGTAGCACTGCTAAAACATGGAAGTTTCTCGAGTCACTTGGAGTTGGTAAATCATCTAATAAGACTTCTTTTAACATTGATATTGAACTCCTGAACAAACATTTATCTACCTCCGATACAATTGATGGTGTCGATAAAGAAAATACACTTAGAACTCTTTCTTCTCCCTCAACTCCAAACTTTCTCTCTTTTAACTTCGAGTCTTTCTCTGAATGTGATGTTAAGAAGAGTATAATGTCCATCGCCTCGAATGCTGTCGGTACTGATTGCATTAGCCGTAATATGATCATTCCTATTCTTGATGTTATTTCTCCCATTTTAACTCATATACTGAATTTTTCAATCTGTTGTAGCCAATTTCCCGATGCGTGGAAAAATGCTCAGATTATTCCTCTCCCTAAAAAGGCTAGACCTGTTTCTCTTTCAGATTTTCGTCCCATTTCCATTTTACCTTTCTTGTCAAAAGTCCTTGAAAAATTAGTTTACAAGCAGTTAAGCCTATTTCTTAATAAAAATAATCTTCTTAGTCCCTTGCAATCGGGATTTCGTCCTGGTCATAGTACGGTTACAGCATTGGTCAAAGTCACCGATGACATTCGGTGGGCGATGGATAATAAGCAGCTTACTGTTCTGACTCTGCTTGATTTTAGTAACGCTTTCAATACCGTTGACTATGATATCTTGCTTAGTCTTCTGCGCTCTATTAACATATCTCCATCGGCGATAGACTGGTTTCGGAGTTACCTCATTGGTCGTCGACAACGCATTTGGACTGATGAGTCCGTTTCATCTTGGTGTGATGTTACGGCCGGGGTACCTCAGGGTGGCGTGTTATCTCCTTTACTATTTGCCATATTCATTAATTCTATCACTCAAAAAATAGCTTCTCTCTATCACATGTATGCAGATGATGTCCAGATTTATCGCCACTCAACTTTTGAAAATCTTGGCTCTGCTATTACTGCTGTTAATGTTGATCTTTCACTGATCTGTGAATGGAGCAAGCAGTATGGGCTGAAGGTGAACCCCGCAAAATCGCAATCAATAATTATTGGCAGTCCGGGAATGATTTCAAAAGTTGATTGGCAGAACATCCCTTCTATTGTTTATAATGGTGTCGCTATTCCTTTTAGTGCCACCGTTAAAGATCTTGGCATTCAAATAGATCAGGATTTATCATGGTCAACGCATATTAAGGAGCTGAGTAAGAAAACTTTTGCGACAATGCATTCATTGCGACGCCTACGTGCTGTTCTGCCAATCCCAACCAAAGTTATGATAGCCCATTCTCTCCTTCTCTCAATTCTCGATTATGCGGATGCAAGCTTTCTTAATTTGACTGAAGAACAGATTAACAAACTTGAGCGTCTCCAAAATCTTGCTATTCGGTTCATATTTGGCCTACGCAAATATGACCACGTTTCCGAATTTCGACAAAAACTCAAGTGGCTCCCTATTCGCCGTCGCCGGGATTTGCATGTACTTTCGCTTCTGTACTGTGTTTTATTTCATTTAAAAACTCCTTCTTATCTTAAGGAGAAGTTTACTTTTCTTGGAGTGCAATCTGATTTAAGATCGTGTCGCGCGCTGACTCTGAGTATGCCTTTTCATAGAACTAAGTTCTATGAGCACTCGTTTACAGTGCAAGCCATAGCGCTATGGAATGCGCTCCCAATAGACATAAGGCAGTCTAAGACACTTTGTATTTTTAAGAAAGCTGTCAAAAACCACTATAGTTTGCATTGAAGACGACTTGTAATAGTATTTACTGTTGTTAATGTATTTATGATATGTTATAGTATATATTAGTTTATTATTATTTTTTATTTTTTAATATTTAATTTATTATGTATTATTTTATTTGTGTAATCTAGTTTAAGTATTAGTATGTAGTTATTAGTATGTATTTTTTTTTAATATGCACAACCTGCAGTATGTTATCCTTTTGTTTTCCTTATCCTAAGGTTGCCTGGAAGAGATCGCTACAAAGCGATAAGGCCGCCTTTTGTATACTTCTTCTGTCTCTGTTTTCTTATATTCTTTTTTTTGTATTTTTATTTGTGTGCAAATAAAGAGTATAAATAAATAAATAAATAAATATTTAATGTATGTTAACAAAAATCTAAAGTTAAGAGAAAATGTGACTGCAATAGTTTGAAATTATAAAATTTTTAAAATAAACTTGTAGTGCAACTAGACTACATAAAATAAGTAATTCATTCAAAGGAAATTGTATACTATTTTACAGTAAATTACCAGATGATATCTTGGAGATGTCTCTGAAAAAGTTCAAAGTTTGTATTAAACGTAAGCTTATAGAAAAGTCCTATTTTAGTATTAAGGACTACGTTAACGATATAAATGCTTGGGTGTAAATCATTGCTCTAACCAGGTTGCCTCTTTAATAGTTTTAAATGACGATTTGAGATGGTGATAACGAAAAAAAATAACAACCGGCTAAGTTTGTTGTGGGCTTCTTCTTAGACCAGGGCGCGTTTGGAACCCTCGCAGCCTTAGGTTTAAGTTGACGAATTTATTTATCGCCACCAACTCACTCCTATGTCATATTTTACATGTAATGTACGCATCAAAAGTGCCACCGATGTGCCTTGACTTTTGACTTTTGAAACAATTTGGCCATCGTAAATAAAATATGCTTCTGGCTGCCTACATCAATCCATATTACAGATACATATATTACATATGCGAAATTGTGTATCTATAGTTGTTTGTGTGTTTGTTTGTTACCTATTTTCAGCTCAACAACTGCACTGATCCTGATGAAATTTTACTTAAAGATAGATAACACCTGGAGATGGGCATGATACCGACAAAATACTGGGGGACCATTCCCGCAGGATTTACAGGCAAGTGACAAAAAGTTTTTTTGTCTGGTGGGAGACTGCGACCATGGCTAGTTATAAGACGTGCCGCGGTACGATGTCGCGTAGAAACCGATTACGGGTATGGGTTTAATACAACTGCTATCTACGTAACAGGTTAGCCCTTTAACATTATTGATTGCATCATCACTTACCAGGAGGTGAGATTGCAGTCAAGGACTAACGTATAGTGGAATAAAAATAAGTAAAAAATACAGTGATTAAAATACATTGTAAATTCTGAGTAAAATGGTCTTCATTGTAAAACTAATGAGAATAAATGAGGAAACGTAAATGTTTGAAGTACGATTTTTACTTCGCAACTGTGTAACTCTTATCCATCTATCTAAAGGTAACAAATATACGTACCCACTTTCACGTTTCGATTGATAATAAGGAACGTAAGTACGTTCTGACCGCCTAAACACGGGATATCCTAGTTAAGGGGTTCTGGGTAATTTAAGAAAAAAATTGTACTTTAAATGAAATAAAAACTGTTTTTATTTTTTATAATTTTTAGGAGTGTTTTTACCTAAACTTGGAAGAATTATCAATTTATTAAATTTAAAATGCATATAAAAATTTTTGGAACATCTGGCAATCGCGGACTGAGCGCTTTCTCCAATTAAGCTACTGCTCTCCTACCGTCGATGCCGAAATTAGTATATGCCTTTCACATCAGTCTTTTATATGCATTTATAATTTATAAAAAACTATTATAATTAAAAAAAAATATCTAATCTAGTAGTAGGTAGTAAGTAGTAAGTAACTACGATTTAGGTTTTAAAAAGTCGTCGTAAATTTCTCGAACGACGTTTACTATTTAAGCGACCACTTGATTACAGTCTAGTGGGACAGATCTATCTTAACTAATAGGTCAATTGGGAATATGTGCAGCAGGAACAACATAAGCCCCAAACTAAGACCGCCTTATGAAAAAAACACTTTAACATGTAAAGCAAATTATTTTTATACTTGTTATATCGTTTTTGACGACCTCCCGGGCGCAACGGTGAGCGCTTTGAATTTAAGTAGGAAGTCCCGGGTTCGATTCCCAGCAAAGGGATTTTGGGAATTTTTGAATTTAAGAATTTTCTCGGATCTGGTCTGATCTACTGACAAAGACGTGCCGTTAAGCGATTTAGTGTTCCGGTGCGATGTCGTGTAGAAACTGATTAGGGGGTTCGACTACCAAACTTCTTACAGGTTTACAGTCAAGGGCTAACCTGTAGTGGAAAAAAAAAAAATCGCTGCCCACATGAACTTGCTAACCATTCCGCCAACACATACCCGAATAAAAAAGCGCATCAAAAGCCGCCCAATAATTTTCAAAAAAAAATATCTACGTCATATACTATATAAAGAACTGCATTTTTTGAATACTGTGCATACGACAGAGTTTCTTTTTGTTTGTCCGCCTCATGAACACAACCAAATCATAATTTTATTGCAGACCACAGTCGGCATGTGGCAGGACGTGCTTCTTGCATGCCGTGTGAAGTGTTGCTCTGTTTATAGGCGATAAAAAAATATATATATATATATATATATATATTACGACAACGCACACATCGCCATCTAGCCCCAAAGTAAGCGTAGCTTGTGTTATAAGTACTAAGATGAATGATGAATATTTTTATAAATAATATACATAAATACTTAGAATATACATATAAACACCCAGACACTTAAAAACATTCATGCTCATCACACAAACATTTTCCAGTTGTGGGAATCGAACCCACGGCCTTGGACCCAGAAAGCAGGGTAGCTGCAAACTGCGCCAATCGGCCGTCAATGTTAAATAATTGTAACGTATCAAAAGGCGTATATAGACTTATTTGAATAAATAAAGCATTGTTTTATCTGTATTAAACCGCATTTCATTCGGCCTAAAATGTCAACGAAAAAGGGCACAAACACACCTACACCTCTACTGAGACAAATAAACATCCTCTAATACCCAAAGGATATAACTTCTCCGTCGTCGTAATAAAATAAATTACTCAACCATTTATTACGACTCATATAAAATGTAGAGTAAGAGATATACTAACTCCTTTTCAACGTGGCTGTTTCAAGTTGTGCAGTGGAAATTTCTCTTTTGCCTCAGTCAGGCATGTTTCAAACAGATAGGTCTCGCCATTCAGAGTGTGCAACTTTTACGTACAATATTGAAAACCTGCTCGTGTGATCATAGTTTTGGTCAAAAGTTTACCTCACTGTAAAACTTGCAGTTCGTATAAACGAAAATTACAAGTACAAAAATGTGCTTGCTACCTATGTTTACCTCACTCGCTTTACCGATCTTAATGAAACTGGGCGCAGAGATACATTGCATCTTTGAGACGCTTTAAGCTTTCACAGGATTTATAAAAATTACATTTGTCGCAATAACATCTTGAGAGACAAAATTAAACTAGGTACTGTTTAGCCCGGTAAAATATGATTTTAGAAAAACGGAAACGTGGACGGTGTCGTGGGCAACCACTAGTCATCATCATATGAACCCATTACCAGCCCACTACAGGGCACGGGTCTCCTACCACAATGAGAAGGGTGAGGTGGGCAGTAGTCCACCAAGCTGGCCCAGTGCGGATTGGTGGACTCCACACGCCCTTGAGAACATTATGAAGAACTCTCAGGCATGCAGGTTCCCTCACGATGTTTTCCTGCACTACTACACTGTAATATTTTAACTTTTGAAAACGCGCATAACTTAGAAAAGAAATAGGTGCATACTGAGATTTGAACTCGGCACCTCGAAAGTGCAAACGAAGCCCTTACCACTAGGCTATCACCGACATACAACAGATATTAATATAAACATAAAATATTACATAACATACTGAATCGAACTTTTGCTTTCGCTCAAAATAAGCCTCTAAGAATTATGACAATGTCAGTATAATTGTACTGAGCAAAGTTGTGAGTTTCAAAGTCGAAGCCAGCTGTTAGCATTAAAACTATACCAAGACGTATTTGTGGCTACTCTAGTTATTGCCCGAGACTTCGTCCTCATTTTGTTCGCTTTTTCAAAAATTCCAAACTATTGACCACTAGGTTATCACCGAGCTCGAAGATCCGATGGACGTTTGGGTTCCAAGGTGCTGGAATGGTGACACCGCACAGATAAACACAGCATTATTCGGCCCCCAAGAAGGTAGACAGACGTCAACAAACGAGTCGCTGGGAGCAGCTGGAAGCGGCCAAGGACCGTGGATTTTGGAACTCTTTACAAAATAAGTATGTCCAGCAGTGGACTTCAATCGTTGAAGTGATGAGGTTATCACCGTACATTACGCAATACGTTGAAGTATATCCTATGATAATGAGTCAAGGGCAAACCATTTTTTAATATCCTCCCTTGTAGACAAACTTAAGATAAAACGGTTCACGAGTTGCAAACAAAATGTTTCTAATGATTCGGTTTTTCAGACGGAAACCGCGATGTAATTAACAAGATTAATGATCGCGAGCTGGTAGGGATGATAATGGTGAAAATTTATTTTAATTAGGGTATCTACTAGTTTATATTAGTTAGAGCTTTTTAGTTTGGCAGAGATCTTCCGGGGAAGTATCTACTACGGCCGTTATCTTACTTTTTTCTGCCACCGAGCAGCTTTTCTGTGTTCAGGTCTCAAGGGCGAGGTTGCCGGTGTAATAACGGGCATATGAGGCACACAATAACATCTACGCCTCAGGTCGACGGACACAGGACTGCGAAGTGCTGTTTTGTTAATAGGATCGTTTTCCACTTACTCCGGCGGACCATCTTATTGATTCGTCAATAATAACTATAAAAATATGTGTGCGTGTACATGAGGACGCGCCAGGTGGACCTCACGGCCGCCGCCTCCTTCTCTTCGCTGAGCAGGCTGCTGCACACGCAATAGGCAATAGACTACTGTCCGCTCTCCTGATAGGTCGCTGCGCTCGGCGGCTGCGCAGCGATTGGCCGGTCGCAGCACTCCGTGGGGCTCCGGTTGGCTGCAACGCTAGGGTGCAAGCCAACCAACCAACTTTCATATTTGCTATAGTCATAGTAGTCACTTCTTAATTTCTTTATGACCTTATTTTTCGAAAAATAATCTACTATATGCAACTTTAAAGAAATTGGTCTAATAAAGTTAAATTAGATAATATTAAAAAAAAGGCTATTATTATCATGACAAATAAAAAATTATTTCATTTTACCTTATTACTACTAAGATTATTACAGCATTTCATTAATTGTAATGGAATTATTACTATCACTGTTATCTTATAATTAAATTAGTTAATTAATTTACAAAATATATATTATATATAAATGTATTCAGAATACATATTTCATGATAATTAATTGATGTTTATTAAATTAACAGTCGTATTGGTTAATAATAACTAGTTTTAATGGAATTATTTACATTAATCGATAGTAACAATCAAAAGCCTCAAATAACTTGAAAAAAAAATACAATAATAACACCCACGTGTTGGTGTATTGAAAAAGATGGCGCGTAACGAAAAAAGGTGACGCGTAACCGACAAATGTGACGGTATTTTTTTGTCCAACGCCGATGAAGAAGTTTCACTTCAATAATTGCTTGGGCTTCCCTATTGGTTGGACCGAATTCAATCCCACACTGCTTACAAATTAACGCATTTATTTTTACAATATGTTTAGATTAGAACAAGAATAAAATACTCGTATTCTTACTTTCTTGTTCAGTACGCAATATTGAGACAGTTTACTATCCCAAGAGCTAGATAATAATTTAACAGTATTTACATGTTAGCGGTGAACACTGGGCTTCACTGGGTAGAATTTCGACTGCATTTTCGGTTGGCCGAGTTCGTATCCCAGCTCGAACCTCTATTTTTTGTAGGTAACGTACGTTTCAAATAATTAAAAAAGACTCGCTTCAACAGTGACAGAAAACACTATGAGGTAAGATGCATGCCTAATGTTGCCCATAATGTTCTCACATGCGTGTGAAGTTCACCAATCTTCACTGGTAAACTTCGGCCTTAACCTCTTCTCATTGTGGGAGGAGACCCGTGCCATGATGTACAATTTTATCGTGACATTCGTAATTCGTGTTATTTCAAAGAAAGAACTACGCAGCTACGGTCCAAAAACAGAATTGGGTAAGGTACTTTCATCGTTCGTTCTATTACAGCTTTTTCATTAAACTGAATAAAAAACTGAATTCAGTTTAACACTGAGCTGTTTGTACTGCATTTTCGTTTAATTAGTCCTTTCTGTTCATTAAACTTTAGAACTGCTGGAGATTTTTAGCGAGCTTAGAGATTATCCAGATTATTTTTTAATAAAGCAGTGAACAATACCTTTATTAAACTGGGTGTTGAATAATTTTTTGTTTGTAATATGTTCACTAACTCAATCAACAGGAAATATTTAAAACTGGACATGTTAGTGACTAATAGCGTCGACAGCAATCACTAACCCAGCGTGGTGATTATGGCCAAAACCTTCCGTTGGGATAGGCCCTTAGTCCCGCAGTGGACTTAAATTTTTTTTGAACCCTTATGCTATGACTTTAGTCTAGGGTAAAATGTTAGCCATTGAAAACAAAAATATGCAGATTATATATCAATTGTTGGGTGCTGCATATTAATGATTAAATTCTTAGTACCTGATCGGAGTTAGGAAAATGGTGAGGTCTATTACCGTGCTTTAGGGAGCACATTTCACTAAGCAATAATAAAGCCATTATGATGGAGCAGCATGGAGGGTTCTTAATTCCTCTATTCTGTGAGAGCCTGTGCTCCACTAATGGATAATTGTAGACTAAGAATTATGTTATTATAAGAAATATAGAAGCCAGAATAAGAAAGGTCAAGAAGTACACCACGTTGGCCACTTGCGGATCGGTAGACTTCACATGCCTTTAAGAACATCACGGAGAACTCTCAGACATGCAGGTTTCCTCGCAATGTTATCCGTAACATTAAAACTAGTGATATTTCAATTTCTCAACTTAAAAACGCACATAACTCTGTTAATCCTCAAATTAAAAGGTACGTACTGGGGACTGAACTCGCTCCCCCGAACGGGAGGCTGAAACCACTATCACCGCTTTAATCGTCTTATTTTTTTATAGTAATAATTAACGGATTGGTACGGTAAGTGGATATATCATAGCAACACTTCGCCGGGTATGGAAGGAACACGACCTGCAAAGTGCAATCGTCCTGAGGCATAGGTATTAAGCTTCATGTCCCTGTTATTACACCGGCAACCACACCCTTCATACCTTAACACAGCGACGCTGCTTTTCGGCAGAAATAAGCATGGTCGTACTTCCCCGGAAGAGCTCTGCCTCTCTCTGAACTAAAAAGTCTCTTACTATTAGTAGGAACCCAAAATTTTCACCATTATCATCCTTTACAGCTCGCAATTATTAATCTTGTTAATTAAATTGCGTTTTCCATCTGAAAAACCGAATCGTTAGAAATATTTTGTTTGCAATTCGTGACCCGTTTTACATCAAGTTTGTCTACAAGGGCGGGAATTAAAAAGTGGTTACTCGCGATGTTACAACTTTGTTTGCTACAAATTTATTACTTCCGTGCAACTTCGTCTGCACCAAATCGGTTATTACCGGCAAAACACAAATAAAATGACATTTTCTAAAAGTGAATCCTAAAGTGGATCTATTCATCTAAATACTATTTTATGAAAATCGTTGGAGCCGATTCCGAGATTCCAATCTTTATATATATATTTCTTGTGTGCGTGTGTATGTCACTGAACTCCTCCTAAACGGCTGGACCGATTTGAATGAATTTTTTGGTATGCGTTTGGGTGGCACCTTGGATGGTTTAGATTCACAAATCAGCCCGACAGATGGCGCTGGGGTCCGCTAGTTATATATAAAAAAGAATTACTCGTTTAAAGATATAAGATTTCAAAGATTCACAATCACCTCTTTCAAGAACCACAGGTTTTTAAACAGAAGATAATAAATAAAAATACTTATTTTAGATAGGCAGATATAAATTGACATTGGCAGGCAGCTGTCTAATTGATTGAAAGATTCAATTAAGATCATCACTGAAGCCGCCCGCCCGGTTTTAAGATCGAAATTTCCATTTATAAAGTAACTTTGGTCTACCACCGGCAGCGTTTAATTTTATTATGTCAATTTATGATAAAGTGTATATGTACAATTTATGATAAGTGTACTCTGTTTTTATTTTCTTAGTTCAATGATATTAGCAAGACAAACTACCTCGTCAGTCGTCTGTTCTTTTTTATTGACAACATGCTTTTTGAGTATTAATTTTACTTTCAATAACATTTACTATGTTCCTAGTAAGTAGTATTAGGTTTTCATTTCTGAGTTACATGATATTATTAAGACAGGCTCTCTAGTCGTCGGTTGTATATTTTAAGACAGTGTGTTTCATCCATGGGCTGTTTTCTTTCATTTACCTTGAGACTTAGCTAAGTTGAATATAATCACAACATACGAATAGGAAAGCAAAGTACCCCCTATATGGACCATTTGGACCCTTATGGATCATTTTCATCTTCAGTTCACTGCAGGATATTTCATTCGGAATTCAAAACTCTCGGTATTGACTTTTATGCCGCGTGTTTCCAAACGACTCGTTGTATGTCGTCCGTCCACCTTTTTTGGGGTCGACCAATGCGGATTTTAGGTGTGCGGTCGCCATTATCTTATTTATAATGATATGAGTTTCTTTATGAGGCCCACAGTAAGCGACCACGTTCCACGTTAATCATCACTGGCAACGCGCACTGTTCGAAGACTTTGGTATTCAGGCACTAAGGGAATTTGTACGGAAAGATTCGGTTGTTGATGATCACATTACAGAAAAACTTTTTTCTATCCATTATCCTTCTCCTATTAACATCCCACAGCTGGCCACAAGCCTCTTTTCTAATCGGGAATGTCCTAATTCCAAGGCGCACTGAGGTTTGTTCATAGGAAAACCCAATAGATTGTTCTTGCTCGATCTTTGAAACCCAGGACCTCGCGATCCATACTTGAACATGCCATCAACTAGACCAGGAGGTATATACCTATATTTTTATTATATAATGTCACAGACGATATCAGATAAAATCGCGTAGCTACCACATCACAGATTATAAACTCGTTTACACAAAAGCTAAGTTAAGATTGATGGATGTTAAAACTTCAGAGCTGCTCGAAACAGCAGCCATTTTCAACAATAATGCCTTTTACGAAGAAAATGATATAGTTTACATATTGACTTCTAAACTTTATTACAACATTTAGGTAGGACAATTTATTATTCTTCGCTTTATAAGAACGTTTTCTTTATTTTCTTCTCTCTCTAATCTTTTAAGTTTGGTCCAATCTCTCTAATATTGTTTATCTATTTACCTTAAGGGTTTATTTGCTTATAAATTCAAGTTATATTTAGGAGTTCAGAGATAGTTTATTTATTTATTTATTATTTATGTTCCTAACTTCCATAAATTGTGATTGTTAACATAAGATACATGAAGTGTACAAAGGAAAGCTTATTAAGAGATCTCTTCCAGCTACCCCAGGATGTGAGTAAGATGATTTAGTTGTGGTATAAGTCAAATAAAGGTACAATATACTACATAATAACTACTAAGTATATTCAATATATCTAAATAATAAGAAAATTCTACATACTAATACAATAAATATTTCTATAAATATATATATATATATAAATATATATCTATAATAAGTAAACAGTGTTAAATATACTATGATAAATGAAATATAGTTGCTGTCCACTCCCATGTCTCGAGCAGTACTTAAAGCCACCTACGATTGCTATCACAAACATGTGATAGTAACCATTAAAGCCCATTTTTTGATTTAGAACAAAGTTCTAAATCTTTCTCTCATAGTCTGAAGAGTAAGCAGCAGTGGGACATTCATGTGCTAAAAACGATGATGTTGATATTAACATGTTGGGTATACAAAGCTTGAAAACTACTCCGATACTACGCTGATATAAATACATACATATATAAAGTTGTATAATAGCATTCATGCAAAATAAAATATTTTGTTCCTCAACTTTTTCCTGAGTTCAATACTGTGTAAGTGACATAATTGTACAAAGTTGGCATAAAATTATTTCATCTTAATCGTTATTGATCGACCAAATTTCCCAACTGATTGTTAATAGAAAACCGTCGCCTAGAAACATAGCTAGACTTCGCAGGGTATGCCAGGAACACGTTCTACAATGTGTTGTCCTAGTTGCTGTTAAGTCACATGTGCAAGCACGTGGTGCAGCAGCAGCGCGTGGTGGACTACGGCCTTAACCCCTGCTCATTGTGGAGGAGACACGTGCCCTGTACTGGGCCGGTGTCTCCTCACCTTAATGAGTTGATATGATGATGATGATACCAGCGCGCCCTTCTGACTGGAAAACTGTCACAAAAAAAAAAAGTTTTAACGATAATGTACAGGGTCCAATACTTATAATGTATGCAAGTAATAATGTTTCGTAGAAAATAAATCGCAATCAGCGCTTTCCAATAATTATGTTTTCCCCACTTTTCGAGCACTGAACTCTTAATGTCGAAACAGCAATAAGTTCAATTTAGTTTGGGGTGATTACTCGTGAAATCCGGAAAGCACGTACTTCTGGAAACCACTCGGACGTGACTCTAACAACTGCGAAGACAACAATTTCTCCTCGGGCAATTAATACTTAGCGCTAGAATACATACTAATAAGATAATTGCGTTGGTATTTACGTTTGTTTATTTGTAATTTTTACTCGCAGCAACAGTAGTACTCACGTAATTTTGGCGGCATGACCAATTAACGAGACTTTTAGCACAGTGAAAGACAAAGACTAACATAGGCCTAGATAACCGAGAAATTCCCAAGGTTAACCACCCTAGGAAAATAAATGATATTCCAATCCGTCTATACATCCCTCCAGAAACAGGACAGCCGAGGTTGTGCCATTTCTGGAGGAGTATGAGGAAATGGAGCTAGAATACCCACTAAAAATAAGCGATGTTTCTAATTCTTGCTGAAATACGAGCAATGAGTACGTTGGCAAAGGCTAATTCTACCGAGCAAAGGGCAGGAAACTTCGCTACGATTATCAATATTTGACATTGTCTACCATCTTTGATTCATAATGCTATAGAAATGCAAGCACTCATACAAGACACAGTCACATGCAAAACAAACGGAAGAAGTTTGCTGCTTTTGTTAAAACTTTTAGATTTCTATTGTGTTTTCTACGTGATATCAAGTTATTCCTTTACTTTTTTTTGCTCTTTCTGGGCAGAAATATGTTTGCTAACTAGCAAACGAATGAAAATAATTTCCCAATTCATTGGTAAGAACTAAATTTTCTCTGCCTGTTCGCGTCGTCATTCCGAAATAAGCCGATGGTGGCCGACATGGGCGGATCGAAACATGACGCCACCAGTGAAAAATGACGACCATTAAACATAAATTAGACGTAACATTCAATTCAAACTCACGCGACATAACGTCTTAATAATTTGCTTTTAAATTTTTATACAAATTTTTAATAATTATCAAATTCTAGCATCATTTCGTTAATATGTGAGATATTGTTTGATTGATTATCCAACACTTACTTTTTGACGACTGACAGCTGATCTAGACTATTGATTGAAGTCTAACATTCTAACTGTTAGACGTGTGTTAGACCTACGATATAGTAATAGATCAAGAAACTAATATTCTCGTACCAAGTCCGCACAATGCAGCAATATACTATTGAATTGCCTCGCCTGTCTCACACCCATGGAATTGTGTTGGCAGCCATTATGACCATTGAATAGTGCATAGGTACAGTGCGTTGCCTTAGAAATCTGATATCTAAAGCTAATCTCCCCAAGCTAATGTAATGTAATCCATAACTATTCAGTGTAACTTGCAAATATTATTGATGATTTGCAGGGACTATCAAAGTTTCTGTTTTTAGAGGTTGGGTATATAATATGTCTCAGTAATGACTTTTTATCAAAGCCATTCCTGGCATAGATACATTTTGGGGATTTATGTTATGGGTTGAGACCGTAGTCTATCATGCAGGCCAAGAGCGGATTTCACACGCCTTTGAGAACATTATGAAGAACACTCAGGCTATCTGTTTTACTTTACCGATAAAGCAAGTGATATTAAGTTGCTTAAATCACAGACCTTTCAAAAGAGTTCGAGGTGTGTGCTGGGGAAATCGATCCCCTCAAGACGGATGTCTAATGCCGTTTTTACTAAACCTAGGCATCGCTTAAATTGAATGCCCAATGATTTAGGCAAGCTCTATAGAAATAAATCGTTTCACCAACTCTTAGGCAGTAACTATCGGTGAACATTTTATGTGTGCCTAGGAATCTTCTTAGATTAGGCGTTACTTATTTAGGCATTGCCTTGTTGTGTGTTAGTGAAAACGGTTATAAGTCTTAACCACTAGGCTATTGCCGCTTATTTTCTATTAAAGTTCTTTAATTATAGAGAATAAAAAACGGGATCAATTTAACGCGGAACGAACTGCATTTTCGGTTAATTAAACCTCTCTTGTTCATTAAACTTTCGAACTTTGTTAGTTGAGGTAGTCGAGTTTATTGACGATCAAACGATTATTATTCCGATAACTCTCCAATAAAACGTGAAAAATATATGCCTTTTTAATAAAACGGATTTACGTTTTATAATATACTCATAAATAAATAAATATACTACGAAAATACACACATCGCCATCTAGCCCCAAAGTAAGCTTAGCTTGTGTTATGGGTACTAAGATAGCTGTTGAATATTTTAAAGAATATAATACACATAAATACTTATAATATAGCGATAAACACACAGACACTGAAAAACAATCATGTTTATCACACAACCTTTTTTCAGTTGTGGGAATCGAACCCACGGCCTAGAACTTGGTCGCTGGGGGAAGTTGGTCGACTGGCGCAGTGTCGCTGCCCCCTGCGCCAGTCGGTTGTCAAATTATTAACTTTGCAGTTTACCTTATACCTTAAAACGTACAGGATCTGTTTGAAGCTGAGGTAAATCGTAATGACATGGCTGTTGTGTTGAGTTGGAACACATGGGGATTTTAGTCGGTCCGATGTCGACATAATCATTGTGGCTCTTTCCTCGTGATATTATCTTTATTCTACTATAAGTTATCCCTATGCTAAACTCAAATGATAATCACTTCACAGCAGGTATTTGTTAGTAGGGTCACGTCTTAAGCCTCCCGAAAAACCGACCAGACCCGAAAATATTTAGAAATAATTCTTTCCCAAATGGTCACTGGGATCAATGGTGCTGGGAATCGAACGCTTCCCGCGTTCGATTCCCAGCACCATTCCACCACCAGCTACCGCTCATACTCGTAAGACAACAGCGCTTCTTACTACGCCAGGGAGCTCGACAAACTCCAAGCTATCCAGGATTTCCACAAGCTGTGTAAAATATGAGAAATAGGTACAGTTACAAATTCTTAATAAATATGTTATACTTGTATTTTATTTTTTTCAATTACTGCTTCGCTGGTCTAGTGCTAAGCACGTTCAACTGCGGACCACGAAACCTTAGTTCGAAATCCCCCGGAAATCTAATGTGGTGCTTTTCCGAGATATACATTATGGATGATACGTATATAAAAAGAAATATACAAGCAGACACAACTACGCTTCTAAAACATTAGTATGTTGTTTAGTGCTTGCAAGTTAAGTTTTATGCTAAAAGCACTAGCGGGTAAGTTAGCTTCCGTAGGAACATATCGTTATTTCATATTCTGTTAGCTAAGCCATCTCTTGATGGATGTGATCGTTCCGTCTCGATTATGTCATCAGTTTTACCAAGTAATATAAGCCTAAAAGTATTCTTCAATACAGTTGCTTAAAATATTACTTACTAGCTGTTGCCCGCAACTTCGTCTGCGTTTGATTTTGCTTTTTAATGTGGCATTCAATTTAGTTGTAGTTCTAAAAAATTTAAAGTATACAGTATCGCTAAGCTTTAAATGAGGGGTTTGCTGATGTCCGCTGAGGAGTTCTGTCCTCTATCTCCAACTACATTCATCAGATCTTCACAAAGTTTGGGTAAAATTAAACACATATTATTTATTATTGAAAACCCCACAATAGTGAGAGATGCGTGCCAAGGATCGAACTGCCTATAGGAACCGAGCTTAATGTCAGAATAAAAATAAAAGTATCCTATATTACTTCTAACACTTCCAAGAATATGGGTACAAAGTTTCATCGGGATTTGCGTGAAAGCGTAACAAACAAACTTACATTGACATTTATAATATTAGTAGGGATTAGTAGGGATGGTAATCGTATATCGTGTGAATTTTATTTTTGTAATTTACTGTTGTGTCAGGCCATACATTCAGGCTTTACATGTACTAATTGTACTGAAATGGTAATAAACAATTATAATTCTTTAACCCAGTCTTCATTAAGTTGGCTGAATGAGTATTAATGACTAGTTAAATGAGCCTAAGCTTATAGAGACCGCATGGCTGTTGCCTGATTGAGTATTGTATAGACCGTCGTCAATTTTGGGCGAAAGGAATTAAAAAGTCATTTTAACTTGTCCCCACACCGGTTTGGAATGACATTCTTTACGCACTAGTATCAAAATGAACTATTACCTACGTCCTTCTTAAAAATAATACCTTTTAATCAATCCATATTCTTTATTGGTCAATTTAATATGTGTCAAACAAAATACGAGCTGCTACCACATTGGTTATCTTAAACGAGTTCATACAAAAGCTAAGTTAAGATTGATGGATGTTATAACTTGGAAGTGCCTTTTACCAAGAAAATATTTTAGTTTACCTATTACAAACATACTTATTGAATAATACTCACTGTTTACCCGCTAACTAAAGTAATTATGATCATAGTAAGGTATTTAAGAAAATACCAATTTACCCACGACGCGAAAAAAAGGTTGTTATATGTGGTCTGTTTTTAATGTGTTTATTTTTCTGTACGAAAGCTGAGGTTGTTATATGTATCTTTTATCAGTCCATCCGTTTAGGAGCTAACAATATCATACATTGCTAGCTAGCTAAGAGCCAACTTGAACACGTTGAATCCATCCGTTTAGGACCCATCAATGTATGGTATTGTTAACTCCTAAACGGATGGACTGATTCTAAGGTGTTTTTTCTGCACGAAAGCTGAGGTGCTCAAGTTGGCTATTAGCTATAATTAAAGAAGATCTGTTAGGTTCTTGAATATCAATGGTTGATTTCCGACTTGGTCCAAAATAATACCAGGTCCGATTTATATTTACGAAACTTGCGTACGGTACTTACTCGTACGTCGGTAGTATTTCCAAGGTTACATAACTTTAAGCTGATGCTGTAGGAATAACTCTGCGCTATCTTCAACATCTGAGCAACTTTCAGCAGATATAGCGTGTCTGGATAGTATGAATGATTATCGAGGCCAGTAGCTCATATCGTGGGTCATTTAAACTGGTAATCTAATATTATATCTAAGTAGTATTTTACACATAAGTATAATTGATTTCAAAATAAAAGCAACACTGTCAATGTTTGCTATTATCTCGTAGTTAACGTACTACCTAACAAAAATTCCTCATGAGCCACTCAATTATCAAAATCAAATAACAAAAATTCTCCAAATTGACGTTATAATTAACTTCAGCTCTGCACAATAGGATTATTATATTGTATATGTTTAAAATAATTAGGTTGAAGTTGCATAATGTCAGATTAATCTTTGTGCCCCGGACCGGTTCGTGTGGCGCAGTCGCAGGCCGCCCCTGCTGGCGGTGCCGCGCCGACGAACCAACTTGCTCAACAAGGCGCCGCTGACGCGCGCGATTCGCACCCTAAACGACATAGCTGAGGGAACAAATCCGTTTTGTTGTACTCTGACTGAACTCACAAAGGTTGCTTTGTGGTGCATTTGCTACTCTGGTAAAGTTGTGTAGGTAGGCATCAGTATCTACGCTAGTGCATTAGGAAATTCCTGTAAACTAGTCGTAAGTTGGAAATCTTAATAAAATATAAATTAATTAGCACCCTTTCGTTATTGATACATAATCTGGTTAATAAAAGCTTTAGATATTAAACTATTTCCCTATTACAGTTAAACATTATTCTTAAAGAGTGACTCCAGTTCACTCCCGTATATTGCCCAACTGACAACTCCACTTTTTCCTGCAATCTTCCCCATCATGACCTAACGTGTTCTTTTGCATTCTGGCAAGGCTTTCCACGAATGATACCCTTAACCTTATAACTTATATGGTCATTCTTCAATATCCACATTTCGAGGATGATTTTATTCTATAGAGCTTGACAATTATGTTTTCTTTGTCAAAATAGTAGTACCTACTAGTTATTTTAATAGCAATTTAATTCCTGCTAAGCACGTTTCATACATTCTTTATTTTTACAAACAAAAAACTACTTAACAATTATAAAAATTTGATTACTATCTTATGTGCTTTAAATTAATTTGTACCTTTTTTGCTAAATAAAGCTTATTTTTTTTCCTTTAAATAGGCCTCATCTAAGACAAAAAATACATGGATTAACTATTATAAACATACAATTGAAAAATAATGTTCGTTATCATAAAAAACTTAACTTTTTGTATACGATGCCCTGATCCATATAACTATCTTTAAAATAATTGAACTAATAAGTATGACAATTTCACGCAACGGCTGCCTTAATTACAATTTTTTTTTAATTGTCCAACTCTTGTATTGACGTCAGTGTTAGGCCACGTTCTGACGGCTATATTTTTATTATAGATATCGGAGATTATATCAAACAGAAAAGTCAATATTGTATTAAAAACATTAATGTTAAAAAAGTGACACTATCAAAAAACGTTTGTATCTAAAACCCTCTAAAATTTTAATTAGCTCTCGGTAGTGGGTAGTTATTTGGTAGGGTGGTAACTAGCCACGGTCGAAGCCTCATACCAGAGCAGGCCAGATCAAAATCAAAAGATATAAATTCACAAATGCTCCTCCCAGGAATCTAACCAGGCGCCCCCGACTTATAGAACAACTGCGCCATAGAGGTCAAAGGTAATTTTTCAAAGAACCTGCTACAAAGTACTTTACTTATCCAGCCATTTCCAAGTGCTTCCCCCAAGTCTATATTTATACAAGGTAAAGTAAAAATACTAGAAAGCCCTCGGCATGGAATTGTTTCCATTAAAACTAACAACTTTTGTGTTTTAGGACTTTTTTTTAACGGTATTGTTTGTGAAATATTCATTATTCAATATTTTACTTAGATACTCTACTTGTTAGTACTCTGTAATGTTAAATCGGCAACAGCGCGCGAACGACGACTATATCATGCGGCACTGACCCGACGACGCGAAGTTGTCGAATCACAATATCTATTGGGTGTCACAGTGTAATGTCACTTTACAGAAATAACTTCTTTTATTATAATTTTTTTGTATGAAACAAATTAATACTGAATTTCGAAAAGTCGTAGAACATAAGTTGTTAGTTCTAAGTCATGCCGTAAATCCCTTGCTAAAAAACATTTTTTTACATATATCGACCGAACTCTATTCATACTATGATTTGAGAATTCTAACAATGCCCTGCGGTAAAATCGTGTATTTGAATTAATAGAACCGAATGAGTGTCCTGTGAATATAGCCTCAAGCTACTTTCCAATGGAAATTGTATAGCTGGTTGCTACCGTATACGTGATTTTATTGAATAGAACATTGAATATTGAATGAATGAATACACTTTTATTGTACACCAAAGAAAATAAAAGATATAAATAAATTAAAATAAAAGTAGTTACAAAGATATAAATACATATCAAGAGAGTACAATTTGGTGGCCTTATCGCTACATAGCGAATATTGTAAAAAACTATAATTTTTTTTTATATATTTCCAGTATACTAAATTCACCGCTGATATTCAAGAATTATCGAAACCATTTCATGGAATACCTCTACGTGAGGTATAACCATGATCACCACTTCAACCGATTGACGTCCACTTTTGGACATAGGTGTTTTGTAGGGAGTTCCAAAATCCACCATCCCGGGTCGCATGTTTCCGGCGGCTCCCAGCGACTCGTTTGATGTCGTCTATCCACCTCGTTGGGGGCCGACTAACGCTGCGTTTTCTGGTGTGGTGTCGCAATTCCAGCACCCCCAACGTCCATCGGTACTCGAAGCTATGTGCCCCGTCCATTACCACTTCAGCTTAGCGATTCGTTAAGCTGTGTTCGTAACTCTTCTATGGATCTCCTCATTTCTGATTTGATAGGACACGTAGGGAATACTCCTAGCGTAGCTCTCGCCCACAGAGTACACTGTGAGCCTTCTTATGAAGCCCAAAATAAGCAACCACGTTTCAGATCAAAAAGTCATCACTGGTAACAACACGCATTGTTCAAAGACTGCACTGAGAGATTTTGTACGAAAAGATATCGCGTAGTTTCCCGAACGCTGCCCGTCAGAGTTCACCAACCACGCCCCAATAGTGGTTAAATATTTTTACAAGTACAAAAGTATAAATTTTTATTAATAGTTCAATAATATATATTTGCTTCAGTACATATTATGATTAAAAGTATAGAAACAAGTTTTTTTTATTTAAATCCCGTCAATTATCAAGGTAAATTATAAATAAGTACTTTGTAATCAAATATACTAATAATAATATCGACAATCCTAGTTAGATTTAAAAACTTTACCATTACTTAATTTATTACTTATTTCCCATTTATAGAGTTACATAATTATGAATTTGTAGGTACTATATTATATTGTTCAGTAAGTATACGGCTGATATAAAATAAGCAGACCAGATGGATGGACGAACACACAGGCTGCCAAAATGCAAGTTTAATCCAGTAAAGTCAAACCACATTGATTAACACACCCGTCATTAATAATAGTAGCGTAACGTCTAAATAGTAACGTTCAACGGACAGCACCTTCTAAATGTCAGAACGAGAAAAAACATTGCGTTACTATTTCAACGCTACATCACGTTAAAGAGGATAAGACATACTTCGCTTGGTCAATGAGTACCACGATAACTTATTTTTATGGAGAAATCATGGATACCATCGCACTACAGGGAGGTACTGTAGTTATGTTCGATTTTGATTAAATCCGCAAGGCGTGTTCCAACCAGTCGCCTGATATCTGGGCCACGGGACCGCTTTCACACACATCCGCAAAACACCCTATGAACGTAGCCTAAATGGTCAGTGAATAAATAAAATTAATTTGTAAGTGTAAAAAAATCTATTTGACCCTTAGAATTGCGATCTAAGCGATAATGAACAAAGTAACAATTTGAATATGCAAAACAACCATTTAAAATAAAATTAAAATAAATTTCACCAATTGTTTTCCGATCTGCTTAGTTGACGGGTGTAATATATCTAGTGGTAAACCGCATCTGGCATTCCTGGTAATACTTTATTTACAAATCCATACTTATATTGAATAACGTGAAAGTGTGTTTATTTATTGTTACCTATGTTCGACCCACTGCATCGATCTTGAAGAAATTTGGCACATAGATGCTGGTATCCTGGACATAGAATTACGTAAAGTAAAAAACTTTTCTATATATAAAAAGTACAAAACTTTCTTCCAGGAATGTAAACGGTTCCCTCGGGATTCCTAGAAAACCGAAACAAACACTGACTAAGTCACAAGCAACTTAGAAAAAAACTAACTGTCAGCACAACCTTTGTGTTCCAATATTTTAAACAGAGCCTAAAACTTTTTTTTCCAGTAGATAGATAGTTGCGGTGATCTTTTTTTGTGAAAGGGATAAAATTTACTCCTCTTAAAACATTAAATGTCCGTATATAAATACTATATTATAAAGATAAAAGATTAGATTTTTTTATGTTTGTATATTTAAATCCGATTTTTAACAATCTTTTTGGTAAAAGCGGCATTCTCAGAATTATTACGTTATATTTTGTCAATAATAACAATATTTCAATCTGTAGAACCAATAGTTGTAAAAGGAAGATAAAAGTAAAAGCGCTAACGAGATGTTTTACCTACTACATCTACTACAAGACCGCATATTAAGTTTAAAATTAAAAATTGCTCGTCAAAAACTATTATAAAGCATTATTACTTAAAAAATAAAAATCTACTATATCTATAGAATATACTATAGAATATCATCATTTATATAAAACAAGTTACTCGGACGCATAGTCGAGTACATTCTGAAAAAATAAAAATTAGTCTGTTATAAATCTGTGTCCGATTGTGTGCTTTGAAATAGGTGTATTTCAGGTCGCGTGGTACGTTTACGTCTATGGGTAACATAATGTTACAACGCTTAGTAAACGCGAGTAAACGCGCCCAGTGAACATAATAACGAAATATAGATCAATCGTTATAATATAAATATATTTTCTAAAGTTGACGTTTTATCAGTATCAACCTTCCTATTTCAGTCAAAATGGCGCCGAATGACAAAACCCACATAGAGACCCCACTTATAGAAACTGAAGAATCATTTCCGAAGCTTATCGCACCGCAAGCAGCTCCAAGAAAATATGACATTATATACTTTAACGTGTTATCATTTACGTACGCGCATATAGCCTCGCTGTACGGAATTTATCTAGCTTGTACTGTTGCTACGTGGCAAACATTGATCTTCAGTAAGTACTGATACCTTTATCTTTATCAATTTACACATCATCAACAATATAGAAAACTCCCAGGCATTACAAGTGATAAATTTAGAGGTCAAGCATCTTTAGCCAAAGAAAAACCAGTCTTATACAATAGCCTTTTACTGCTTTCAAAACATTTTAGGCTGCTTGATATACCTGATATAATATCTTCCTTCTCACAGGTAACATAATATTCATGCTGGCAGCCGTAGGTGTGACCGCTGGGGCCCATAGACTATGGACCCATAAAGCTTACAAGGCAAAAATGCCGCTACAAATCCTACTCATGGTGATGAACACTCTAGCTTTCCAAAATACAGCAATACATTGGGTACGAGAGCATCGGATGCATCATAGGTGAGGTCTAACTAGTAAAATAAAAGTATTGAGTACACGCAGAGTAATAGAAACGAAACCACCATTGCGGTGCAGAGTGCTGCTAAGTCTGGTTGAAAGAACTTTAACAATTGCTAATCTATGTAGTTCTAACAGCTAAAATAAATTTTTGACCATTTTTCTGACTAAATGATTCAGTAAAGTAAGCTTTTCGTTTAAAAATAACGAAAATCTTGTTTGTTGAAGTGGGACGAAACACTGCAAAAATATTCCGACGTTAATCATTATCAAGTATCACATTACCGGCCTAGTATAGAGGTCGGGAATCCTCTCAGAATGAGAAGGGTTTAGACCGTCTACCACGCTGCGCGCTGGCTAAGTGCGGATTCATAGACTTCATCTGCACTTGAGAACATTATGGAGAACTCTCAGGTGTGTAGGTTTCCTCCAAAAGTTTTTCCTTCAGCATTGAAGCAACTAATATTTTATTGCTTAAAATGCACATAAATCCGAAAAGATAGAGGCCGGAGCGTAACGCAATAATGATAATCCATACTAATATTATAAATGTGAAAGTGTGTTTTCTTGTTTGTTTGTTTGTCCTTTACGCCCTAACAAACGATACTAAAACTCATGTTTATTAAAATTCTCTACAATATCGGATGCTATAAACATATATCGGATGATGATAAACATTGTCTATTAACAAACTCTAAGCTGCTGTAGCCTGTAGGTATGGAATTTAGAGAATCTTTCAAAAAAAATGGGAATACTCTGAAAGAAGTTCTTGAAAGTAGCAACTCCAAAGTGCTTAAAAAAATATTCGCCATATTGGCCCAAGCTGGCACAAATTTAGTGCAATTGGAAACTTTTTTATAGCACGATACTAGGCCATTAACATTTTCGCACTCGCTGCAGGTACAGTGATACAGACGCCGATCCACATAATGCGACACGTGGCTTTTTCTACTCGCACATGGGATGGCTTTTGGTTAGAAAGCATCCAGAGCTCAAAAGGAGAGGAAAATTCGTCGACATGTCCGATATACATGCCAACCCTGTGCTTAGATTTCAGAAAAAGTAAGCATCCAAAATATTTACTCTATACTTAATGTTATCCCTGTATATTTGTATCCATATTATGTTACATTCATTAAGTGATGTTGATAGTTGGCGTTTATGCGATACATCAGTGGCTGCATAGAGGGTATGCTGATGATAAAAAATGAAGAAATCTCCAGTACGAGTTATAAAAACTTAGGGTAGGCTTTTTATAACTCTAACAAGGCTTATCCTTAAGTTTTTTATAAATCTTACTGGAGATTTTTTGCATTTTATATAATCTGCCCGCTTAGTCCATTCCCTGTGCATACCCTATATGCACGCCACTGCAATACATCCACTATAACTTGTCCCCTATCTTATATTATAAAGGTAACAAGTTTTAGTGAATGGACTATAGTTGCTATATCTAATACTACATTTTTAAATAACGTGTAAGTAAACGTTTGAATATCGAATTTTCTACGGAAAGAAAAGAAAAAAAATATAAAAATATTTTAGTATATTTTGCTTTAAATGGCTCGAGGTAGCTATCAATACTTATTTTATAATGTTATTTTCACGGTCCTATGATCGACCAAATAGTTATAGAAGAACTAAATCAGTCACTGATTATGTTTCTTTATGTTTAACTTATGTTAATGTTAAAAGTACCTACTTAAATTTTTGTACTTTTAAGTTTTCACAACAACGTAATATTATTAAAAGCAATGACTGACTTTGATTGTTTGCAGAAACACCAAATCTAATACTGAAATATATTACTTGACTTTCAGGTACGCTCTGCCATTTGTAGGAACCGTCTGCTTCGCTCTACCAACCCTAATCCCTATGTACTTCTTCGGAGAAACCCTAAACATCGCATGGAACATCGCTTTAATGCGTTACGTCGCGAACCTCCACATAACCTTTTTTGTCAACAGTGCAGCTCATTTATGGGGCAATAAGCCTTACGACAAACATATTAAGCCGGTTCAGAACCTTGCAGTATCTTTTATGGCTTTTGGGGAAGGCTTCCACAACTACCACCACGCGTTTCCATGGGATTACCGGACGGCAGAGTTAGGTAACAACTGGCTTAATGCCACTACTAAATTCATAGATTTCTTCGCATGGATCGGTTGGGCTTATGATCTTAAAACGGTCCCCGATGAGGTTATACTCTCAAGGGCAAACAGAACTGGTGATGGCAGTAACATGTGGGGATTCAAAGATGGTAAGACTGAATAAATTATGACAATTATTTATTTTCAAAGTTTTCTTGACACCTTAACATCTAGCGATTAGAAAATTTTCCACGTTGTGTATTATCGTAATATTTTGTGTTAATATTGTGCACGGTTCCGATTTTAGCAGAGTATGTGTAATATTCAAACAGTTTAGACATACTACAAGATTATAGCTCCGCACATCTTTGCGAAGAGTATTACCATCTGAACTCTGCAAGGTTTAAAACAAACAAAATTCCTTTAATTTACGCACGCACCTTTAAAACATTTTACTAGTCAATTAACTTGTTATTGGAAAATTAATTAGATTTTTTATAGTGTCATTGGATTGTATTCATTTAGTATCAAATGTCTACGGCCTTCGTAATACAAAAAACGTTTGAAATTAACGTAAAAAAAAAAAAATTTTTGATGACAATAGCTAATAGGCAGGTATATAACCTCAGAAGCTTTCAGAAACGAGTCAAAATATACCTTCAGCCAGGTGGAAGACCACAGTGACTTTAGGTGGTCGACTTAAATTCGTTGTTCATAATATCGTTCATGTGTTGTTTTCTGATGTTGTTTTCTTTTTGTTGCGTCATAACCTTAATTAATTTACACACAATAGTACAATGACAGGTAAGTCGCCCGTTAAAAATAATTAAAAAAATTGCCTATCATAGACTAATTAATTACTGGTCAATGGTATCAAGTGATATTTTTATTTTAATACAAGAGCTCTTGCAAAGTAATATAAAATACTTTGTTTTATAAGTTGGACTCGCATGTTCTTTTCTTATTTTACTCAGGAAAACAAACGTCACATCTTTATCTGTTGGAGTTTAGCGCAAAATTATAACAAAATTATCTTTTTATTCCTCTGCAAATTAGCCCTTATTGCAATCTCACCTGATGGTAGGTGATGATGCACTCTAAGATAGTAGCCGGCTTACCTGTTAGGGAATATAAGCGACATCGTACTAAACCGCTAAACGTCTTTTTCAGTGGGTGGTCAGCCACAGCAAAAGCCTCCCACCAGACCAGAAAAAAAATAGTAATTATGAACTCCAATATTGCCCCTGCCGGCAATCGAACCCGGGATCTCCAGCTTAAAACTATAAAGCTCATCGCTGCGCCATAGAAGTCGTCAAAAAAACCATCATTTCAATGACGATGAAATTTTTAATTATAATCATGCGGTATAATTGGCAACGCCAGTTAAAATTTAAATAGTCCATTCAATCCCCACCTGTCAGGAACTTATTCCTCAAACGGTCAAACTATACACTGCACTATACTACGCTCTACACGCAGAGTGCACTCGCAATCAACGACTGGTGCAGTGACGGCCGACTGGCGCAGTGAACAGCGACCCTGCTTTCTGAGTCCAAGGCCGTGGGTTCGACTCTCACAACTGGAAAAGTGTTTTCCAGTGTCTGGGTGTTTATCTGTATATTATAAGTACCTATTTATTCAAAAAAATATTCATCAGTCATCTTAGTACCCATAACACAAGCTACGCTTACTTTGGGGCTAGATGGCGATGTGTGTATTGTCGTAGTATATTTATTTATTTATTTAATCAAACTAGACATGTCTTCATGCAAGGAATGTAGAGTTTGACTCTGCCAACCGCAGTCACGAGTGTTCTAGGAGTCGACTGAAACGTTTCAACAAATACGGGCATGAACTAGTATTCAAGTTAGAAAACTTTATTGCACATTTTATACAAAGTTAACACATATACAGAATAAACAGAATAGAAAATGGGGCGTGCAAAGGCGGTCTTATCGCTAAAGCGATCTTGACAAACTTTGACGAGAGGAAAGTCAAAGGAACGATTGGTGCAGCAATTTAAGTTTAAAATATATAATATTCCTATTATTATTATATGTTTGTGCGATGAACATGAATGTTTTTCAGTGTCTGTATACGTTTTTATGTATTATTCATAAAAATATGCATTAGTCATCTTAGTACCCATAACACAAGCTACGCTTACTTTGGGTTTAAATGGCTATGTGTGAATTGTCGTAGAATAAAAAGAAAAATTATAACAATAATTTCGAAAGAACTTCGGAATGCAAGCTCTTTGTACATATGATATACGCGTATCTGATGAATTTGTTAGTAAAAGTTTAATAGTTGGCAATTGTGTAGATGGTTTATGTGTGTGTTTAGTATGTTTATCTACGGTTCACGAGGCCCTGGCTTTGATTACTGGGAGAAGCGGTGATAGCCCAGTGGTTAATAAACGCGTATATAGCATAACGTATTACGCAGTGCTTTGTCTCGCTCTACTTTTAAATGGTGCTGTCAATTGAAGTGCAACAAATTTCTGCATAACTATATAATATCGGAATGATCGGATATAAAATCATAAGATCTGAATATGTTATGCTCCGTTTATTTGTAAGGCCCTATTAGCCTTAAATGAAGCATAATATTGAAGTAATAAAGGAGCGTTTGTCACGCTCTGAAATAAGAAAAGGCGATGTCAGGTGAATAAAAAATATTGTTTTCTACGGGAAGCAAATATTCTATTCTGTTTTATAGCTAACAACGTGGAAAATGGATGTTAAATTTACACAAAACCATTAAACAATGACATGATTCATGTGAACACAGCAACAGATCCGGAAAGCGGATACGAGCATCTTCATTTAACGGTTCGAAGCGCATCTCCAGCGGGAAACTGAGGTTGTTGCGGTATAAATTGCTATTACTTGCTCCCTCTATACTACTGTTCAGACTTATGTGGTTAAGAGTGTTCTGTACTCAATTTTAGTCACGAAGCCTAAACCGCTGATGCTCACGCCATTTGTATTATAAGCACATAGTTCTAACTAGACTCGCATTTTTAACGTTTCTTCAATAAATCCGGGGTACTTTTAAATCACTGAGATATACAAAATACTTACTTAAATCTGCTTGCGCTGATACGGGTATATGATGAGGCGTGATTATGAAAATGGCTATATGGTTAATAGAGTCATGATAAACAAGAGGGAAAGAGAGATTAATAACCTGACTACGCGAGTAACGCAACCAAAGTATCGTAGTAGTAGTAATATCCTACTACTCGACACATTCTCATTGATGTTTTAGAACAAGCCCAACACATCGCTCAATGAAGATCAACGATCATATACGATATATTAACTGGAATCCACTGCTTAACTAACGTGCTCTGCGAGGCACGAGAATGGGCATTAGACAGTGCTATGTATAACTTACTCCGGATTGTTAATGAAAGGTATTGAAAAAACCCAATACGACACAATAAATCGTCACATTGACCCGGGAATCTAACCAATTATCGAAAACCCTAACCACTTGACCAATGAGGCATTAACGTTGTTGTAATTAAATTAAATAGTAACTTTGAATCACAAACTAGTGGCCCACCTGAAGCTGGATTTTCAGCAGAAAGTTTTCAGTTCAATCGTTGATTTATAGCTCGCAAGTGTGCCATCGGAGCGCAAATTACTTTTGTCGCAAAAGTCACGTAGGATTTAGAAGACACAAAAGACATTGCTTGTTGTAAAATATGACTTTAAAATTATTTTATTTTGTTTAAAAAATAATGAAGTTTATTATTATATGAAATCAACCAATCACGACGTTTTAATAGGATGACTCGACCGATGGCACCGCTAAATAAAATAAACGCGACCATGAAGCTACAACCCTTTACTGCTTAAACTAGGTTCAGGGCTGCCGATTGTTTTTTTTTTAAATTATTTAAACGTATAGCAAAACGTAGTTTATTTAACAAATAATAGCTTTACCTAACTTTATTGGGGTGCATTACACATTCATTTAATTCTATTAGAAGGAATAAGGCGGCCCAATGTTATCTCTGGTGTTTTTAGTTATTTACCAATAATTATTTAGCTAGAGACTGGGTGCTGCTAGTAGATCTGTGATACAGCAAACTACAATACTCAAAAGCAATTCGGGTAATAGATAGCTAAAGATAGCTACTTTTTATCCCAGGAAAACAAACAGTTCCCCCGGGATTTGTAAAAAATCATTATAAGCGCGGCCGAAGAACGCGGGTAACAGCTAGTTAATTATAAGTATAGATTAGTCTCTAAGGGCGAAATAGGCTTGGCCTATAGTACCACTAATAGTTGCGGGATGTTACGCAACCCAGTTCGCTCGCACCTCAATTTGACGAACCATTGTTACTGTCCCTCGCCCCGCATCCCGCTACCCTGTGTCGCTACGTGTTAACGTCATTAAGGCGGCAAAACATTCGCACCATCTGCCCTAATTCAGATATAATCAATCACCAATAACTAACCGTTTCAGTGATTTTGATACTCTTCATAGTCTATTATTTCTTAGCTAAATTAAAGATAAACTAATTTTAGGGATTTCCTACGGGCCTATGGCTTGAGAAAAAATATTACGACGACGACAAGTATATATGAAAAGTTTTATATTTCAACCTATTTTTTAATCAATATTAGACTAATAATCTCACTATTGCCCGAAATATAAAGAACTAGTTGCCAGCGTTTTTCGTCCTTGTTTATTACGGTTCTTTTTACAAACCCAGTGGGCACCGCTCGTTTTCCTTGTATGAAAGTAAGCTATTTTTATCTCCGTTCTTTCAACAAACTCTATGCCAAAAATCAAGTTAATTGGTTTCTTAGTTAGGGCGTGATGGAAGGACAAACAAACAAATACACTTTCCCGATTATATTTGTAAGGATGACATTATAATTTATAAGCCCTAGCATAAGTTTGTTACCTCGGCATCATGAAATTATAATATCATGATACTTTTCTATTCGTCATTTCCTGCTAACCCTCTGTGTCAGATTCCTTTTTAAATCCTTTTTCAGGTGTCTTGTACCGGATTCTTTCAATGCCATCTACCAATAGTCTTTTCCTTTTTTTACTACCTCACTTCGTGATTCTGGATTTGTTCCTTTTGAACTACCACTGGACCTGCTTTAAGGATATTTTTTGTCATTAAGACCTTAAATCCGTATTTTAATAAACAAATATCCGAACACAGTTTTAAAAATTATGTCAAAAGGAATATAATTTTGACGTTCAAGTTACAAACCAAAAGGGTTTACTGGTTCATAAAAGTACATAAGAATCCGGAACAATGGGCCTAAGCTACTTTCCTACTCCGAAGTCGACGACCGTATCTACATTTTTCTTCCCTTTTGCGAAAGAACATTTTTTATAGCTAACATTTACGAGCTTTTTTTATCTTATTGACTGAGTGAAGCGAGGTCTACGAGTTAACTTGGATTATATTGTACTTTCAATATGGTCCAAAGCTAAAGATTTAAAAATTTTATACAGTTGAGGTGGCTCTAATGCAAGCAAATAGTAAAAGTAGGTACTCATTTTGTTTACGGAGTTAACGTTAAAATGTACATTTTTTTAAGTAAAGAACTACGAATACTTTATTTTAAATATTTCTCAATATAAATGATACCATACTACCAGCTAACCTGATCGGACCCCAAGAAAGGTATCGACTTTCTTGATCTGGGTTCTAGTATTTTTTTATCATAAGCTGAAAAGGATTTTATTTGGTGCAAAGAGGATATAAACAATAAGATGTGTGTTACTTTTTAATTTAATTTTTTTACTGTTTACTAAAATGTTTTCTTCCATTACTTGTCAATATTGATTTATTCCATTATTTCAAATGTCTATAGTACCTAAGGCTAAGGCCGGGGCTGGTTAATACCACGGCGACAAAAACGTGCCGCCCAGCGATTGAGCGTTCCGGTATAATAATGTCGCGTAGGAACCGATTAGATTAGATAACCGAGCTTTATATTACTGCAGTACCCCTAAGAGGTTAGCCCGCTACCATCTTAGGCTGCATCATCACTTACCACCAGGTGAGATTGCAGTCAAGATCTAACTTGTAGTGGATAAAAAAAAGGAAAAAAAATATAGACAGCGGGCAATAATAAAATTTTATATGATTCTTTTGTATTGGTAAAGGTTATGAGCGATATTTTGATAGTCGAAAACTATAAAAAATATAACGAATGACTACGAATGAAATAAAATTGTTTCTAAGCTTACGTTTGGCAGCTACGTAAAAGAGTTTACCCCGGGCCAAATGGCTTACAGTGGACGGATAATGGATACTTTTGTTTTATTTTCATTGGATGAGCTTCACTATGAACAATAAACACGTTACGATTTTCAATTTCTGCTATTAAATTGTTATTGTCATTTTGATCTTGGCTTTACAAGGTATCTGTAGTGTATCTAAGTGAATCTGATTTTATATTATAATCCTACGAATTGTATGCACTTCAGTCTTGTATTGATACTCAAAATGCGCAATGATACCTCCTAGTGTCATATGCACATTCTATAGGTACTGAATCTTTCATTCACCTACAGATTTATTACACAGCAACGATGCTTTTGTCAAAAATATCCATACTTATTATTTTTAACTAATATCAACTTTGCTAAGGAACTTATCCGTAGATTAATATTCTTATTATTTTTAACAAATAACAACTTTGCTTAGGAGATTAGATGTAGATTGCATGTAGAAAACGGGCATTAGTCGTTATCATATGTTAAGTACAAAACTGGCACTAATAAATTACATTCAAAATCAGCCAACTTAGTTATCTCGCATTGACAGCACACACGAAATTCTTGTATAACAATAAATGTAAAAACTGGTAATTTACAATGATGTAAAAATTTACGAAGGATTCATTGCTCAGAATAGAATAAAACCCAGCAATAGAGTAAAGAGTTCGTTCAAAGCATTCATTTAATCCGATGCTAAAGTAGGTACTTACGTTTCCCACAACGTTTTCTGTAAATTAGCGACCCGGAAAACGGCTTGGAAAATCACTTCTATTCGCCACACTTGCGAAGTCCTTTATTTTCGGAACAAAGACTTTTAGGATCCGACACGTTTTTGCTACCATTACTTATCAGGCTTACCACAGACTTAAGATCGGCTACAGAACTAATTTCATCGTCGGTCATGCCTAACAGTATCTATTACTTATTTTTTTACTTGATTCGGGTGTGCGTGTATTCCTTATTCTTCATCTCCTTCGTGGCTAGACCAACACCGATTGAAATGTTTTTTTTTTTTTAATTCATGAGGTATTCACTGTCATCAATAGCCTATAAAAGTACAATGCTGGAACAAAGGCCTCTTCCCAATGGAAGGATTTGCCCATAATCACCACGCTAGGCAGACGGGGTAGATGGTAGTAGTACGTTCCCTTAGTCACCTAGTGCGACAAGATAATAAAACGTGACTTTCATCGTACCTACGTCGTTTGCAACGCTTTGTTATTGAATAACATAAGACAACAATTTGATATTGAATAATATTCCACTAATAGCCCTTGAATCTCTGGTGGTAAGTGAAGATGTTAGGAGTAGATTTAAAAATTATAAATTTGAAATGGGATCACTATGGGCTAATCATTCTCAGACTACAGTGCTTAACATTTCACTATGGATATCTATAAATATTTATATTTTATATTCTATACCACTACAAGCCATACTTAGCCAGTCACTATGCACGTGGTGATCCGATCTGAGATGTTAGCTGGCTGGTGTTAACTTTTAGGGAGTAGGTATGGCAATTATACTAAACCGGAACTCTAAATCGCTTAGCGAAACGTCGTTTTCGGTAGGATTTAACTAGCCACGGCCTCCCAGACAAAAGTCAACAGTAAACCGTCAAAAGTCAACAGTCAATAGTCAACAGTCAATAGTCGACAGTCAATAGTCGACAGTCAACAGACAATAGTCAACAGTCAATATTCAACAGTCAATAGTCAACAGTCAATAGTCAACAGTCAATAGTCAACAGTCAATAGTCAACAGTCAATAGTCAACAGTCAATAGTCAACAGTCAATAGTCAACAGTCAATAGTTAACAGTCAACAGTCAATAGTCAATATTCAACAGTCAGTAGTCAACAGTCAATAGTCAACAGTCAATAGTCAATAGTTAACAGTCAATAGTCAACAGAAAATAGTCAACAGTCAATAACCAACATTCAATAGTCAACAGTCAATTGTCAATAGTTAACAGTCAACAGTCAACAGTCAATAGTCAACAGTCAATAGTCAATATACGCCCGTAAGAGTTATTATGATCATCAGACGACGCATTGGCAGGCCTAGTCATACTTAATACCCAGACCGTAGGTAACCGAGATATTTTGTGTATTCTCTTTTCGAGAGTAATTTGATCATTTCCTCGCATGTTTGGGAAAAGTATATTTAATCACTTATTATTTATTCAGCTGATACTAATGAGCAAAATCCTTTGCTGGCTAAAAGGGGATTATTCAGGGTTCAAGCACAAAAACGTACTTAGCTGAGCGTCAAAATTAGCGACGACATAAATAACATTCGAAGTAGGAATGTAATATAATTCCTACTAAAGTGCGCTTTAGTAGAAATTATATGGGTCTGAAATTTTAAAAATACCTAAGTTGAATTAAATACGGCTCATCCCAGCGAAATTAATGTGGAAAGCTTCCAGAGCTTTAGGTGTCATATTACCAGACAGAATTTGATAGTTCAAACGAGCTTAAACTAATCTTTCTTAACATTGTTTTCAAAGGCTTCTATTTTCGAAAGTAAGCCGTTCTTGTTCTATTATATATTACTAATTCGTTACTAACCTAAGGCTCAATTAAAAAGTTACAAACCCAAAACTAGCACACATAAGTAATTAAGGACACGTGAGGCTTTTCAGCGGTTTAAATATGTTTTATTTTTCTACGAAACACTTTAAATGCTAAATTCGCAAGCAAACACTAGGCAGATTCAGCTTTATCCTTTGCGGAACAAAACAATGTATAAAACCTATTTTAAACCAGCAAATTGCATTGCGAAAGTTCCGATCGGCACTGCCAGAAGCGTCGTGTGCCAAAAACATAACGAAAATTCTTAATAAAATTTTCACTATTCACGAGCGAGTTCGGTCCTCCATAAAAAATGATAGATTTACGGTTACGTAAATGTGACGTTAGTTAGCATGTAAACTTATCCTGGGACTACAGGAGTTATAAATTATATTAAGTTACAAATTCACAATGGAGAAGTTACATGTACAGGCATCATCATCAAACAAATGATACAATGAAAACAATGAAACGATGAAAGCAAACCAAAAATACATTCATCCAAGAATATTTTTAAGAGTAATTTAAAAAATACAATTATTTTAATTCATAATCTCATCATAAAAGAATACTACCTTTAGATATTATAATACTTAATCTGCCTCTGAAACTGAATTCCCAATTTCGTTCCTCCAAACGCTTCCATCTTCAGTATAATGGAAATGTAGAGCTGACCTCTTCCGATGTCTGACAAACCTTTTGATAACAACACAATACTTAACTGAAAACTATTTGTTACAATACCTTGAGGCATAAACATGCCATCCTCACGCTTTCAATGCTGATACAGGTATTAATATCTACCACCCATCACGTCTTCACCGACAATGAGCTTCACCGCTTTGATACTACCAAAAATGTTCTGAATAGGTACAATACAACCGGGGTACAATAAGCAAAACTGTACGACTTACCCACTGTTTTGGAATAAACATTTTGCTACAACACAAAAGGCATCAAATCAAAGGTAAAACTTGAAAATTCGAGAACAGACCTATTCCTTTTACACGCCTCTCCAACCAAAAGCACTCAAATTCAAATTTGAAGTCTATTCAGGTAAGACTCACTCAAGCCGGAGGCTTAGTTGCGATTTGCCAAAACTGAACAAAATTGCTGAAAGGCAACACGTTTAGGGGAGGTACTGATTAAAATTATTCAGTTTGGTGGGTACACTTGTTCCAATTTGCTCTTTAGACTGTTTCTTCCTTCTTGACTTCAAAACTCTTGTTTTTGACATGAAAACTTTATGAAATGCTGAAAGTTGGTTCACTGAACAGTGTGTTAAAACATCTATTATTTACAGGGGGTTTAGTACGAACTATCGCTTAAAGCCACTTACACAGTATTATTAAAAAATATGACATGATACCTTGACTTGAAACAAAACGTCTATAATAGCGAAATAATACTGCTAAGCTGGAAATTGATTCATGAAAATCTTAATGGCAATCATTTATTGAAGCGAACGTTTACATTTGCTAGAAATATTGTCATGTTTTGTGAAGACATAATAATAAAATCTGAGAGAAACATTTTAAAAGCGCCTGTAAATTCTAGTATAAAATCTAGTATAAATCCCGTCTATAATGTATTGTTTAATTATACCTCGGAAAAGTATGAAAAGCTGTTGTCTTTATACATAATATTCATCTGAAAGTGCAGATCTAATACTTACGGCAGTTTCCTAACCAATTTTTTGTCTAAGCAATCTCAACGATACAACCCTATTAATTATGATCTTTGTTGACTTTGGAAATTTTAGAATTAATAATTAAATTTTCACGAAATGTAGTTTCAACGTGGTAAACTTACACAGTTATCAAAATATATACCTTTTTAAGTCTTAGAACTTTATATGCAGTAAGGAACTAAATTATCTCTACTCGATCTTTTACGACTGATACTTGCGCTCGCTGATTGCGAGACTAATTTTATTTCAAGACACAGTCACTAATTGCACATAGAGTAAATGCCTCCTGGGAGCGAAAGTAAACTTAAGCTTCCCAATTTTCCTTAAAAGTATCATATATTTCACGATTTCTGAGCAAAAATCATTTAGGCTGTCCGATAAGAAACATTAGCTATGCCAGCGGTTTTGCCTACGTGTATTTTTTGTACCTAAGGAGTGGTAACAGTACTCTATATATGAGCATATGCTGATTGCCTGTCCGTACGTCTGACCGTGTGTTGGTCTCTCCGTCCGCCGTATCTATTAAACCGTAAAAGGTGAAGTTGAAAGTTTAACACGGTGTGTATTTCTTTTGCCGCTCAAACGACAACTAGAAAAAGTTCAAAAATAAAGACTAGAAGAATTAAGACTCTTAACTTTTTAATACCGATTTCACAAGAAACGTGTTTTCCTATTTTTTTTTTGCTCGATGTGCAGCATACCAGGTGTCCTATATATTATGCTATAAAGCCAAACAAATACAAAGTAGTATTAGTAGGTTGTTAAAATGAAGTGTTTTTTTATTGCCCCTGACATGTGTTGATCTTTCTACTCCTAATTATTCTATTTAACAAATTAAAATATTAAAATGTGAAAGTTATATAAATAGAATATAAAGTGAAATAGTAAATATTAAATGAAATGGCGGAGTCCCAGGAACATTTTCCTCTTTCATCAATAAATAATAATAAAAGTTTTACTTCTAGCACAGCTCGTCCGGGGAAGTACTACCGCCAAGCTTTTTTCTGGCACCAAATTGTTATAATGCCTGAGTGCCGGTCTGAAAGATTGGGGTTTAATTACAAGATGAGGCCTCAGGTTAATGGTTAAAGGACACAGGAAGTGTTGCTGTGCACAGGCGATTGTTTCTCACTTACCATGGTTTTTGATGGTATCCCATGAAGAAGCTGAAGGCTATACCCGCTGTCTTTGAATGTGAATGGATCAATGGAATGTAAACTTTTTGTTACAATACGGAAAGCATAATATTTGTTTTTCATCTTTTACAGTATTTACGAGATCGGCGTGTTATGTTCGAGCAAATATATGTTGTTTGGCAATTTCATTTGCTTTTACAACTCGGCCATCCGATGAATTCAAAATTTCACCTCTGTTATTTTTTAACTTTCCTCTGTGTCTAAAAAATTTACCATTGCCGTTTAATATGTTCAAGCTCATTTATTTACTCGTAATTAGTCATGTGTAATATACAACGATCCATTTGGATTAAAGTTGTACCATTCACTGCCTAATTGCTCTAAAGCTAGTCGGTTGGGCCTCGGCTAGACTATCTAGTCGACACTTTATCGAAAAAAAAGCGATGCCTAGTGATTTAGCGTTCCGGTACAATTTCGCGAAAAAACCAAATATGTCGCATAGAAACCTATTTAACTATCATGGTGTCATTTATTAAGCACAGCAATTTACAAAGAACCTTAATACTAGATACGTAAAGTTCATAATCGCGCGTGAACTGTAACGTTTTTCTGTCGAATAAGAACCTACGAGTACGACGCAACAAAGTTATTCCGAGGGTAGTCATACTTCGAAACGTTTCGAGATCGCTCTTTAGTTTACTGGTTTTCACTAAACGTGAAAGGTAAATGTATGATCAGGAATCTTCTTTGATTCGGCGTTACTAACTTAGGCATTGCCTTTTTCGTCGTTTGTTGAAACGGGTAATTTTGTGATTAATTAATTCGATTAATCCCCTATAAAAGTGAGGTCATAGAAATAGAGGTATAAATAACAAATAATTTGCTTTACTTTGCGTGCATTAAGCGACCAATCACAAGACTAGCTGCATACGGGCTCGCTCTTGATTGTTTTGGACGCAGGACGCAAACATGAACGCTGGGTTAAAACTTAAAACTCGCGGTGTAGGAATATCGGGCACTAATATTTTACGGCTTCGTTCATTGCGGTTTAATTTAAGGATATAACTGAACTTATATCGGTGCAAGTTTCAGAAACTAAGCCGCATTTATCGTCAAACTTACAAATAGTTTTAAGATAAATTGATTTTTTGATATTTAGGGCCTATAAAGGGTTTTATTCTAAATGATAATTACTTGAATTAGAAGTTGTGGTTTTATTAATGGAGATAACGCTGTTTATCGTTAAATTAAAAAAAGGTTCAATGCACTTACTTAGAAATATTATTTTTAATTATATTTATGTAGTGGAGCTTCATAATAACGCTGCCTTGTAAAAGCTGCCCACTTAGATCGTTTATTTTAAACATTGTTTTCCTCGGCTTTTTACTTATTAATACCTAAGTGTATTTTAAAGTACATATTATTGGATATTTTATAAATTATGATCAGCATCAATAGCTTAAAACAGTCCTCTGCTGAACTAAAGGCCTCTCCCAAGGAAAGGATTTGCCTATAATCACCACGCTGCACAAACAGTTAGGATAAATTATGATGGAAAGATGTAAAGCAGGTTAAACCAATTTAAAAGTAAGCCTATCTTTAATCTTTTAGATTATTTTAGCTTCTTAGTTATGCCTATTTATGTTATTATAATATGTAAGCTTCGTTTCTGTATTTTCATTTTGCTTAAGTTGGTGTAAATGCTTAAGCGACGAGGTTAACGAGCTCATTAGCGTCTTTCAGTATCACAATCAGTAAGTCCCGGGTTAGGTCACAATGAATGGCTTTACTGTACAATTTACTATTTTTTTTGTCTCCAAAGGAAGATTTACGCCGTTGCCCAAGTGTACGGGTTCCAATTAGGCACAGGAAAACCTAGGCTATATTGGGCTAAAAGCTATGTGGCAAAAAGCCAATTTTTTACAGCAATTTTTGTTTATTTTATTCCAGTACAACGTGTCCGTTGACTGAAATCTTTATTATGTGGTATAAGTAATGGCGCGCTTACAGTATGGAAACCATACACATCATTAGTTTCTAAGCCGCATCGTAACGTAACGCTAAATCGCTTGGCAGCACGTATTTGTAGTTAAGATGGTAACCAGCCACTAGCTAGCCACTAGCCACTTCCGAAGCCGCCCAGATAACAAATAATTCAGAAATCATTATTTCATAAATACATTGTTTAATTCAAATTCAAAAAAAAATCATGTAGGCCTCTCACAGGCACTAATGAAGCATTCATACATAGGTTTCTATTATTGTGAGTTGATGGTTTTAATTACATTCGTTACTACGTTACTACGGTCGTACTTGAGACCTAGAACCAAACGCAACCCTCCTGGGTCTTAAGAGCCCACAGCAGACTTAGCTGGCGGTTTGCTTTGTTTTGTGTTGTTGTCACCATCGCACAGTCAATTAATGTTTAGCTATGAAAGCACAGCGTTCACCGTAGTGATAAGGACTGTGCTTTTATGTGTGGGAGTGTTACGTGAACTCGAAGTTAATCGAGTTTTGTACCCATGGGCATATCCAACTCATATCTGGGCTTGGTGGGAAATTGATTTAGCTTTATAGGTGGAAGTAGAATTCTGTACATTGAAGATTTTTTGAAAAAAAAATCTTCAATGTACAGAATTTCTTCAAAATCCTTTATATCGATACTGAAGCCAACACTGTAATTTTGTCATTTATGCCTGTCTGTCTGATTCTTAGCTGCCATAAATTTTCTGCGAGATTTCCAGGGGGGGGCCTGCACTCCCCTGTCCTCTCCTGGGTACGCCCATTGTATCTATACCGTTCTGCTGCGTTGTTAAATAAATCTCCATACTAAATGGCAATGTTAACGTATGCAACCACGTGACGTACGATACAATGTAACAACATATTCTGACGTAGGTTGGGTACGTTGCTGTTGAAATACTGATGAATGTTGTACTTGGAACTACCTACAAAACAGCCATGTGGATATTCATTTGTTGACATAATGATGATGATGAAACGATGCAATTAAAATAAAAAAAAACGTACATTTGTTTTTTCTACTTTACATTCAGACTCGAGCGCTGAGGGTTCCATGCCTTGTACCTTGGATCGTTTGCTTCTTGCCGTTATCTCACTCTAAGTGGAACCAGCACATGTTGTCCACTCTATAAGCAGTCATCTCACTAGAGCTCCTTTTTACACCTCTTTCACATAATATATCCAACTGTTACGCGCTGGGGTTCGTTGATTTGGAATGAGAACACCTGTATCTACCCTAAAATTCAATGTTCCAGAACACACTTCCAATCACAGGTCAAGCGTAGTCGTCCGGGAGGTATACAACGGGTTCCCCGGGAGTCTAACAAATTCAACAAGATGGACATGCCGTTGTGGTTTTTAGTTTGGGTAGGGGGTAAAGGGGGTATCCTTTGAATAAGAGGTGGGGAGTCCCACATAACCTCGATCCTGCCCAAGGGTTGGTGGAAGCAATAAAAAGGTCAATCGTATTCCAGAATAGCTGAGGCTGAATAGCTGAGGTCACTATATTTCACCATTTACACTTGTTTCACTAAGTAAAACTACGCTATTACTTCGGCTTTTATACCGCTTCGGAGGCCTAGAACCTTCTTCACTCGGAAATCGTACACACAACAACACAACTTCTAATTCAAGTAATTATCATTTAGAATAAAACCCTTTATAGGCCCTAAATATCAAAAAATCAATTTATCTTAAAACTATTTGTAAGTTTGACGATAAATGCGGCTTCGTTTCTGAAACTTGCACCGATACAAGTTCAGTTATATCCTTAAATTAAACCGCAATGAACGAAGCCGTAAAATATTAGTGCCCGATATTCCTACACCGCGAGTTCTAAAACCCAGCGTTCATGTTTGCGTCCTGCGTCCAAAACAATCAAGAGCGAGCCCGTATGCAGCCTAGCTGCATACGGGCTCGCTCTTGTGATTGGTCGCTTAATGCACGCAAAGTAAAGCAAATTATTTGTTATTTATACCTCTATTTCTATGACCTCACCTTTATAGGGGATTAATCGAATTAATTAATCACAAAATTACACGTTTCAACAAACGACGAAGAAGGCAATGCCTAAGTTAGTAACGCCGAATCAAAGAAGATTCCTGATCATACATTTACCTTTCACGTTTAGTGAAAACGAAACTTTGTCTTATCGGTCATAGATGAGCGCTGGACCATAATATAACCTGATGGAAAGTGTAGATGTGGCCTAAGGTAGGAAGCGCTTACCTAAAAAATTCCTATTCACTCTTGTTTTAAGATACCCAGGTTGTAAGAATTAGGATTCCATTAGAGGTCCATGACATACGGTTGACATCCGGATGACAGCCGGTTGGCGCAGTGGGCAGCGACCCTGCTTTCTGATTCCAAGGCCGTGGCTTCGATTCCCACAACTGGAAAATGTTAGTGTGATGAACATAAATGTTTTCAGTGTCTGGGTGTTTATCTATATATTTTATAAGTATTTATGAATTTTTTCATTTTTATTTTTTATTTATTTACAATCCTCTCTCCTGTAAGAAAGCAGCTTAGTGCCCAGAAGTACACTGCCCAACTACACCTTAATCGTCTAATAACGATGTACCACAGAAAAAACACCTATTTCCATATATTCTGAATTGAACTTGTACTTCTGTATGAATACACATAATAAAGACAAGCAAATGAAGGAAACTTCTACAAAGCTATTTTAAATTTGAGAAACTCCATTATGATTCCCTTTGATAAGTTCGTAGGAAACTTTTCTTCATGTCTATAGGCACAGACTCGAGACATGATCATATCGTAATAAACTAAATTAATTATCTCTGGTGATTAAATATATCATTAAAGCTGAAACGGTATTTCTGTTAAAATTGAGACACGAATGTGAATTGCCAAAATGAAATTATATTCTAGTGAATTTGAAGCATTAAACGAAATTCCACAAAAATCTACAGATTTTGGATACAAATTACCGATTTTAGATAAATGTGACGATATTATCGACATCTAAAATTTTAATTTATTCCGAACAAGCCTATGTAGCGCAAAAAAAGAAGAAGCTTCATCGTTCGAATTTATAATTATTAAATGTCTGACGATTATAAAATATTTTTAAAAGAGTTAAGCCATCTTAAATTATCTTACATCACATAACTAAGATGAGTAGATATTTCATACAATTCATGAAAAAGATCGTAAATTTTTAAAACTTTTAAGGTTTTGCAAAGTTATCTGCATTTTACGTTAAATATCGAGTAAAAATAAAAGAACCCAAAGATATTCCCTGTCTCGTCGCCCAACCTGTGCTCTAATTCCGAAAAGAGCGGATCGATAACGTTGAAAAGGCTGAAAGCATGAACTGTGAATCTCATGCGAGATATGAACTCTTGTATTGAAATAGAAAAGTGCAATGTTACGAGTACATTCTTGCATTGAGATGGCTGTGTGCTTTTATAGTAGTTTTTTATAAGCATATGTATCTATTTAAAGGTCGCATAACATTTTTGTTTTTTTTAAATTTGGAAATCTTCAGATCTGCATTTTCGTGTTATATTTTTAAGTAACTATTTTAACCGCGACATTATCTGCGTTGGATATCTGATGTCTTGTGAGTAAGAAGTGTCTTTTTCGCGTAGTACCTTGAACTGCGCGGCCTTCGTGCCACGCTACGCGCAGTTGTATATGTTAACCCGCACATTTTCGCAAAAGATCACCTTCCCTATATTACTGTTCTACTGGTCACCTATATTACTGTAAAGTTGTATCAGAATACGTTCAGAAGTTTTGTGGCGTAAATGAGTAACAAAAATCTATCCATACTTAAAATCTTTCTCTTTTATAATGCCTAACATTATATATATAGGTAATTAATAGGATAGTTTTTTTGTATCCATAACAGTTAGTATACAGAATACAGATTTATATACCAACTGTTACGTGCTAGGGTTTTAGTATTCGGAAAGAAAACCTGATGAATCTTGTACGACTTTACTTGTAAGTTACTTTTAGAGCAGACTATTAGATATTTGCAAACAATGTATTCTACTTGATACTTCTAAAACTAGACTACTATTTTAAAACCTTCCACACCAGACGATCGTTTAATTTCTCCCCGTATAAATCATATGTTTTTGGGCCATCCGCAACGAGGCCATGTATTTTTGTCAGTCATTGGTGATTGGACGTGTTATGACGTCATATATTATACGCGTATGACACGCGGAACGCTATTAGGAATCATTCGACGCCTCATTCATCAAAATCTGCTCATAAGGGGCGATTGATACATAATCCTTTTCAGCCTATTTTAATATCCCACTGCAAGCAGCAAAAATTAAATCACGTGAATCCCTCCGTAAAAAATTAAAGAAATACGTTTACCTACGGTAGCTTCACAATACATTTATAAAAATACAGTATTTGTAAGACAAAACATAACTCTTTATAAACGCAACGTAGATATAAATAACCGTAATGGACATAAGTAAGTGGCATCTTCATATTGTTCGCGATAGGTGCAGAAGTCATTGGTGGGATTGAGTATAAGCTTTTATAATATGATTCCCAAGGTCATTTTAGACCTGCTAATGCATCGGTTTAAACAATGTGATAAAACACATTTTATAAATCGTTATACGGTTGATGATGATTAACGAAAAGTCTGCTTGGAAGGAGGCTTCGCTAACATCTCTCACAAGATTTAAAAGATTGTAAACTGTAAAATGATGTTGAAAAAGAGCAATCTACTAAGTTTCTTGCCGGCTTTTCTGAGTGGAATTCGCCATCCGTAGAGTCACTACAAACCGACTTACTTAATGTTTCAAATGTGCTTATTTGAAATTGGGCCTACTTGAAATATATGCATTTAGAATGTACTTTACTTTCAAATGTACTTATTTGAAATTGGGCCTGCTTGAAATAAATGAATTATGAATTTGAAATTTTGGCCTGCTTAATCTTGGAAGGAAGGAATTTAGAATTTAGTTTTAGAAATTGTTTATGCTGCTCTAAATAGTTCTATTATCGATTATTTCTTGGTTATCTTTTTGCCTATTATTATTATATTTGGGTGATAATAATCGCCAAAAACAAAAGGACCCGATTTATCGTTTTTTTATCAGTTTCAACCCATTACTGGTCTGCTGCAGGGCGCGTATCTTCTCTCATAGTCCACCTGCGCGCTGGCCTAGTGCGGATTAAAAGTCTTTATGTTTCTTTTAATTATAATCATTCCTCCATATCGACTTTTATACAAATTAAAACAAAATCATCAGTTTTATGAATAGGAAGATTTATTTTGCAATAAAATCTTAATAGACTGCGGCATTGTTTCGGCTCTACTCAACGCCAGTAGACAACCAAATTACAAAAGTCGGTAGAGCTTAAAAAAGGTCAACGAAGTACGAAATAGGCTTAAGGGATTACAGAAAATTGTTCAGATTTGAACGATACGTGATATTGTTTTGTTTGTGTTTCCGATCTCTTTGAAGTTTTACAAGTTTTAACACTACTCTCAAATATTTTGCCAGTGAAACGAAAGATCAAAGGGAAATAAAAATCAACTGTTATAACAACGGTAGCTGAAAACTTTTCACTCGGAAGTCGGAAAACAAGTAAAGCCATCGATCGCAACTATTTTTTATCGTTAGTAGCTTTTAAGGATTTAACCTCGGCTTAGTGAAGTGAATATAGAGCTGTATTCTGTACGATAATATTTAAATACTTATATTACTACTAGCTTAAGCCAGTGGCTTCGTTCGCGTGTACGTAGATTTTGTCAATCTGTTCAAATTGTCTCTCTCTATAGGTTATTTTTCCATCGCTCGGAAACAGTACTATTTGTCTGGATGAGACATCCATCGTAGACATTACCTACAGAAAAGTCCGCGATGGCATTATTTCGGATCTTACTATCATAGTTAAGTCGCAATAGCAGCTTTTGTGTCCTGAAATTTATTTATATCGCCGGTGGGTTACATAAGTATCGCAGTATTAATTCTTATTCTAATAAATAGTATTAACGTCCAGGGATATTTATACGGCAGTAAATATTTTGTAATTCATTCCAATCGGACATTTAATGTAGAAGAGTGCGAGTTAAAAAATGTAAGGACTACACTTAATTGAAAGAGATCTTTTTAAAACTAGTACACCCGATTATATTTTTTACGGGAATACACAACTTAAAATATGCTTAAAAAGCAAACCCAAACGCGGACGAAATCGCGGACAAGAGCTATCAAGATACACACAAAAGCCTAAGCCTTTTACCTACTGCGAAAATTGGTATTGCTAGATTTAGTAAGAAACATATGCAACAGAGTATCACCACGGGACATCGTTATTCAGTGTGATTTTATTCGCTAAGCCTCGGAGAACTGAATTAACTGTCTCTATAGATATTAAAAGATTGACAAAGTTCGAAGTTATACAATTGTTTCAGACTAGAAACACTTACAAAACTCTTCACGAAATACACGTGGGCGTGAAATTGCTCGCAAATTCAGTTTTACATAAATATTTATTGCAAAAGCAGCTTCCTAAAATCTGACAGCATCAGATGGGTATAGGTATGCAAATTGAATTCTAAGCCCGAGCAAAGCCCTGAACGCCGCTGAACGTTTATAACAACGGAAAAGTGAAAAATAAACATGAAATTTTCTAGGCGTCTGCAAAGCTACGCAAATTAGATTTATAATAGACATTTCTGCAGTTTCCCTTTGTGCATTTGATTATGCATAAAGATTATTTACGCCTACAAATACTAAAGCCAGAAATTAATAATCAACCAAAAATCAATGAAAAATATTTAAATGGCAGATTGATTTTAGTGATGCTATCCTTTTCCTACTCTTCTCTCTAGATAAGGATAGCAGTACAATTTGCAATCTTAGATTTATTATTACTAACACCGGGTTTAAAGAAACTCACATGTTTTTTGACCGCTTATCCTTACTAATATCAAAATTTAATGCAAATGTTTTTTTTTACTTTGATCTCTCAGTATAAGGCAACATCTTTTTTTACCTATAGAAAAGATATAATATTAATTAAAGCTATACGGATGTGGAAATATATTCATATCAACCATTACCGGCCCACAACTGGGTACGTTTATCCTCCTACAATCAGAAGAGGTTTAGGCACCACGCTGGCCCAGTCCGGATTAATAAACTCCAGACACCTTTGAGAACATTATGCAAAACTCTCAGGCATGCTGGTTTCCACTCGATGTTTTCCTTCAACGTTGAAGCAAGTGATATTTAAATTGCTTTAAACGCACATACTTAGAAAACTTAGAAGTGCGTGTTATGATTCGAACTCGACCCCCTAAAGTGAAGTCGAAGGCCAACTCACTGGGCTATTACCGCTTGTTGAGGAAATATTATAAATAGGTGTTGATATTTCCACATCAAAAAGCGTCTTCTTATTTGTTTTTGACGAAATATTTACTGCAATCTTTTATCTTCAGGACTGAGAGCCCATCAACTATTAAATTATTGCTCTAGTCTTTACGTAGCATAAAATAGGTATTAAATAACTATCATAATTTACATTAAAAGTAGTGTTTAAAACATGTACCAGTGCAGTTGAATAAGAAATTCACCTCAATGTATATTTTATTGTATCCATCGTAGATTTCACAAATCGCATTTTTATCAAATAGTTTTTTTTTATGCTCCTACGTGGATAGATGATATACGGTTACCCTTTATATTTTTAAAAACAAAAGGAAGGTAAGTCTTAACCCTAGGTGTGCAACGTAGGGTTCACACAATCTCAGAAAGCAAAGGGTGTTCGAACTTAGTATGAATGAATGAATTAATGAATAGACTTTTATTGTACACCAGCTAAACCAAAGGCGTAAAACACAGCACAAGAAGAGAGGTAGGTAGTGCATATAAATAAGCATATATATTTGCATATATATAGTATAGTATTTAAGTTTTATGATTATTTTCATTTGTCAAATAATTATCATCACATTAAAACTTTATTTAACCAAACACAAAGATCACGCAAGACAATTGAATCAGAACTAACTACTTCCTACTAATATACTACTGAACTAATTATTTTCTACTAAGATATAGGTATCAACCATAACATTCTGTCCTTTTTTTGATATAGTAGTCTACGACAATGGATCCCCGCACTAAAAACAGGGAACAAATGTTGTTATATAGCAATGTCAATGGCGTTTAAGTCCTTGACATTTGCTTGCGACGACAACCGACGCTGACTCCGGGCCCGAGAAATTTGTAGGACCTTGCTTCCTAATTCCGATTCGCTCGCCCGAACGAGCCGAGTTCCAAGCCTAGTATATCAGGTACCCTCAGGTTAACGTCCCCCATTCGCCCCTCGATGTCGTCGAGCCCTGCACGGCTAGCACAGGCACTAGACAAAAATTATATCCCCCTTTTATATGACAGGGGATATAATTAACGAGTCCACCTACTATAGCAGTGCAACATGGAATAGTCTCAAGTTTGTCCCAGTTTATTATAAGCCCGTATTCCATAGGCGAACATACTTAAAATAAAGCTTCCCAACCTGCAATTAACCAACAAAAGTTAGTGATAAGTCGTATATTATTTTAGTTCTTAAGTATTTTTACAAATCCAATAAATAACAAAACAGTTACCATCATTTGCAAAAAATATATATTTTTCTTTCAATAATGTGGCCTGTGATAAGGATAATCTTACTCGTAGCAAACGCACGATAGAACGTGGAACGCTTTATATAATCTTAATGTCTTCCCGATACGGGATGCAGAACCAACATCCCGGAAGATGTTGGTTCTGCAAAGTTGCTTCTTTTATGGACATAATAAAGGTACTTTTATTTCAATACATGTCAAAACATCCAAAATATCCGATAGAAGTGGGCGTTTGGTATTTGCGAAATTTCATGATATCATGAAGGATTCCGCAAAGTGTTCACTGAAAGTCAACTCCTAAGGTTACTCCCGGAGTGAAATATTACATCCGAGTACATTGCGGACGATTTTTTTCGGTGTGGAGTATAAAGTTTGATAAAATTATAAATTGCTCCTTACAGCTTCTGCTTTTCATTGTACAAAATATCAGTCTCCGGGACATCATAATTACGCGGCATAAAAAAGGGCCACTAATTCCAGGAAAATAACGATACTGTATATTTTACTACTAGCTGTTGCCCGTTACTTTCTATGTGTTTGTTTAATTTTTTTTTAATATGACGACCTCTCTGGCGTAGCGTTGAGCGCTGTGGTTTTATGTTGGAGGTTGGATTCGGATTTGGCAGGGGTAATTTGGGAATTTATTATATCTAAGTTTCTGGTCTGGTCGCTAAGTGGCCGCTAGAAACTTAAACACTTGCATTACCACTTACGCTAACGTGAGATTTCAGTCAATGGCAAAATTAAAATGTTACACTATTAGCCAAGCGCTAGTCTGTATATTAAAAATACCTCATCTTGTAAACTGAACAAACTTGTATTAGAAAATAAAGATGAAAGCTTGCGCATACCGCATCGGTTCCTACCGCATCGGATTGCAGAAATAAGCCTATAATACCCATAACTAACGCTACTGCCCGGTGCAGCCAACCTGTGGTTTTGATAGTCTAGGATTCGTTATGTTACTATAGCAGCTAAACAAATCTTGACGTAGCGCGATAGCTCGCATCATAAATTATTCTTTACACCAGGAAAACAGACGGTTCGATATTTAAAAAAAAAGCCTAAAGAAATACGTACCAAGTCACGGGCAACAAACAACTAGTAGTAAATAATTTAAATGCTAAGCCTAGTCTGAATTCCCATAGGGAACATCAAACTATATGAGCCAGTTCAGAAAATATTATTTATTTTCAAGCCGCAAAGTTGTACTCTAGATTAAAAATAATAATTGGAAAAGGAGAAAATAGATACAAGAAGTAATACAGAATAATATAATTAGACATGGAACTCTGCAAATCAAAATAATGCAGAATTAAAGATAAAACAACTATATCATATAAAAACAAAGAGGTTTCTTAATATACCACATCCAAATCTATTCAGGATCTAAAAAAATATAATAGGTACATAATACCTTAAAATATTATTAGTAACAATAATAGCAAAGGAAAGCAGATTTACAAATAATATTTGTTATAAGAATGTAAATTTACTTTACCATTTCAATACCGACTGAATTATTTCAGTAAAATTCGAAATGTAATGAAGAATAAATGGCTACGAATATAATTTCACTTTTCTGCGATTGCGGCCTCAGAAATGAGGATAAGACTACATTTCCTTTTCTCGTTTATTCTAAAGGGATCATTAAAATATAATAGATACCGTTTTTTATTACAAAAAATATAAATGAGTATAGGGTTTTACAAATATATGTTCAATTATGCAGAGGAGCTATGATAGCCCAGTGGGTAGGACTTCGACTCTACTATGGGGCGGCTGAGTTTGAATCCCAGCACGCACCTTTATCTTTTCGTGTAGGTGAAGTTAGCAGAGCATTTGCCGGCAGATCAAAAATAAAACGGAGTTCTCTTCGCATGCAGCTGAGTTCTAGAGTTCCTGATGATTTTTACGAATAGTTCTGGCGTTTTTACCCCCAAAAAAAGGGTGTCAAAAAATGATCTGCTAACTTCCGATAGCAGATCATTTTCGAGCAAATCAAAATTTGATGCTTGTTCTGGACGCATGCAGCTTAGATCTATAGTTCCTGATACTTTTTAATAATAGTTCTGTCGTAAATACTGAAAAAAAAATTCTTAAAGAAAATAACCCTAAACATCCTATCGTACACAAAGACCTTTGAATAAAACATTTTTTAGACCCGTACTCTCTCGAAACTCTTTTCTTTCTCACACATCAGTATATAAACTATAATAAAAAAATATTAAAGTTCTTATAAATCAAGTTTCAGAGTCACCACAACAAACATGAAAATTTATTTTCTTAAATAATTACATAAAATAATACAAAACATTTGTTTTTGAAAACCCTACCTATTAAAGGGGTAAGAACTCTTTTGTTTCTGTTGAAGCATCATAACGCCTGAAACATAACATAAAACCAAGCCTCAAACACTATTATTCGAGACTGCATATCAGACGTCAATATTTTAAAACCAAAAGAATTATATGAGGAATTTTTTTTTGAAAACCCTTTAAACCTCACAGCTTAGAACTCTTAAATTTCTAATAGAACGCTACTTACACTATAACACGATTAAAATTCAAGCCTAGAACACACGTACTTTAGACTGCATATCACACGTCAATATTTTAATGTCTAAAAAATTAAATAACAGAAAGTATATTTTTTTTGGCAACCCTATAGACCACACAGCCTAGAACTCTTTAATTTTTGATAAAACACTTCTTACACTATAACACAATTAAAATTCAAGCCTAGAACACTCGTACTTTAGACTGCATATCACACGTCAATATTTTAATATCGATAAATTAGATTGCTTGAGTTGTATTTTTTTTAAGAAACCCATCCTACAGCCTAGAACTCTTTAATTTTCGATAGATCACTACTTACACTAAAACATAATTAAAATTGAAGCCTAGAACACTCGTACTTTAGACTGCATATCACACGTCAATATTTTAATGTCTAAAAAATTAAATAACAGAGTGTATAATTTTTTTTGGCAACCCTATAGACCACACAGCCTAGAACTCTTTAATTTTTGATAAACCACTTCCTACACTATGACACAATTAAAATTCAAGCCTAGAACACTCGTACTTTAGACTGCATATCACACGTCAATATTTAAATTTCAGAAAAAATTTATTACTTGAGTTATATTTTTTTTTAGAAACCCTTGACATACCACAGCCTAGAACTCTTTTGTTTCCGATAGAACACTACTAACACTATAACATAATTAAAATTCAAGCCTAGAACACTCGTACTTTAGACTGCATATCACACGTCAATATTTAAATATCGAAAAAATTACATAACAGACAGTTTAATTATTTTTGGCAACCCTATATTCCACACAGCCTAGAACTCTTTTGTTTCCGATAGAACACTACTATAATATAATTTAGACTGCATATCACACGTCAATATTTTAATATCGAAAAAATTACATAAGAGAAAGTTTAATTATTTTTGGCAACCCTATATTCCACACAGCCTAGAACTCTTTAATTTTTGATAAAACACTACTAACACTACAACACAATTAAAATTCAAGTCTAGAACACTCGTACTTTAGACTGCATATCACACGTCAATATTTTAATGTCTAAAAAATTAAATAACAGAAAGTATATTTATTTGGCAACCCTATAGACCACACAGCCTAGAACTCTTTAATTTTTGATAAAACACTTCTTACACTATAACACAATTAAAATTCTAAAGTCTAAAGTACGAGTGTTCTAGGCTTGATTTTAATTATGTTATATTGTTAGCAGTGTTCTATCGGAAACAAAAGAGTTCTAGGCTGTGGTATGTCAAGGGTTTCGGAAAAAAAATACAACTCAAGTAATAAAATTTTTCTGAAATTAAAATATTGACGTGTGATATGCAGTCTAAAGTACGAGTGTTCTAGGCTTGAATTTTAATTATGTTATAGTGTAAGAAGTGTTCTATTAGTAATTAAAGAGTTCTAGGCTGTGTGGTCTATAGGGTTGCCAAAAATAATTATAATTTCTGTTATTTAATTTTTTCGATATTAAAATATTGATGTGTGATATGCAGTCTAAAGTACGAGTGTTCTAGGCTTGAATTTTAATTGTGTCATAGTGTAAGAAGTGGTTTATCAAAAATTAAAGAGTTCTAGGCTGTGTGGTCTATAGGGTTGCCAAAAAAAATTATACTTTCTGTTATGTAATTTTTTCGATATTAAAATATTGACGTGTGATATGCAGTCTAAAGTACGAGTGTTCTAGGCTTGAATTTTAATTGTATCATAGTGTAAGAAGTGGTTTATCAAAAATTAAAGAGTTCTAGGCTGTGTGGTCTATAGGGTTGCCAAAAAAAATTATACTTTCTGTTATTTAATTTTTTAGACATTAAAATATTTACGTATGATATGCAGTCTAAAGTACGAGTGTTCTAGGCTTCAATTTATTTATGTTTTAGTGTAAGTAGTGTTCTATCGGAAACAAAAGGGTTCTAGGCTGTAGGATGGGTTTCTTAAAAAAGATACAAACCAAGTAATCTAATTTTTCGATATTAAAATATTGACGTGTGATATGCAGTCTAAAGTACGAGTGTTCTAGGCTTGAATTTTAATTATATTATAGTGTTAGTAGTGTTCTATCGGAAACAAAAGAGTTCTAGGCTGTGTGGAATATAGGGTTGCCAAAAATAATTAAACTGTCTGTTATGTAATTTTTTCGATATTTAAATATTGACGTGTGATATGCAGTCTAAAGTACGAGTGTTCTAGGCTTGAATTTTAATTATGTTATAGTGTTAGTAGTGTTCTATCGGAAACAAAAGAGTTCTAGGCTGTGGTATGTCAAGGGTTTCTAAAAAAAAATATAACTCAAGTAATAAATTTTTTCTGAAATTTAAATATTGACGTGTGATATGCAGTCTAAAGTACGAGTGTTCTAGGCTTGAATTTTAATTGTGTCATAGTGTAGGAAGTGGTTTATCAAAAATTAAAGAGTTCTAGGCTGTGTGGTCTATAGGGTTGCCAAAAAAAATTATACACTCTGTTATTTAATTTTTTAGACATTAAAATATTGACGTGTGATATGCAGTCTAAAGTACGAGTGTTCTAGGCTTCAATTTTAATTATGTTTTAGTGTAAGTAGTGATCTATCGAAAATTAAAGAGTTCTAGGCTGTAGGATGGATTTCTTAAAAAAAATACAACTCAAGCAATCTAATTTATCGATATTAAAATATTGACGTGTGATATGCAGTCTAAAGTACGAGTGTTCTAGGCTTGAATTTTAATTGTGTTATAGTGTAAGAAGTGTTTTATCAAAAATTAAAGAGTTCTAGGCTGTGTGGTCTATAGGGTTGCCAAAAAAAATATACTTTCTGTTATTTAATTTTTTAGACATTAAAATATTGACGTGTGATATGCAGTCTAAAGTACGTGTGTTCTAGGCTTGAATTTTAATCGTGTTATAGTGTAAGTAGCGTTCTATTAGAAATTTAAGAGTTCTAAGCTGTGAGGTTTAAAGGGTTTTCAAAAAAAAAATCCTCATATAATTCTTTTGGTTTTAAAATATTGACGTCTGATATGCAGTCTCGAATAATAGTGTTTGAGGCTTGGTTTTATGTTATGTTTCAGGCGTTATGATGCTTCAACAGAAACAAAAGAGTTCTTACCCCTTTAATAGGTAGGGTTTTCAAAAACAAATTTTTTGTATTATTTTATGTAATTATTTAAGAAAATAAATTTTCATGTTTGTTGTGGTGACTCTGAAACTTGATTTTTTACTTGATTGATTTATAAGAACTTTAATATTTTTTTATTATAGTTTATATACTGATGTGTGAGAAAGAAAAGAGTTTCGAGAGAGTACGGGTCTAAAAAATGTTTTATTCAAAGGTCTTTGTGTACGATAGGATGTTTAGGGTTATTTTCTTTAAGAATTTTTTTTTCAGTATTTACGACAGAACTATTATTAAAAAGTATCAGGAACTATAGATCTAAGCTGCATGCGTCCAGAACAAGCATCAAATTTTGATTTGCTCGAAAATGATCTGCTATCGGAAGTTAGCAGATCATTTTTTGACACCCTTTTTTTGGGGGTAAAAACGCCAGAACTATTCGTAAAAATCATCAGGAACTCTAGAACTCAGCTGCATGCGAAGAGAACTCCGTTTTATTTTTGATCTGCTGGCAAATGCTCTGCTAACTTCACCTACACTATCTTTTCTAAGTTATGTGCGTTTTAAGCATTAAGTATTTAAACAACACTTGCTTCAAAGGTGAAGGAATACATCGTGAGTAAGCAACTACCTTGTGCGCGAAAGTTCACCATAAGTTCTCAAAGGTGTGTGGAGTCCACCAATCCGCAGAGAACCAGCGTGGTGGACTGCGGCCTTAGGCCCTTCCCATTGTGGAAGGAGACCCGTGCCCTCTTGTGGGCCTGGGCCGGTATTGGGTTGATATGATGATGATGATCAGAAAGTCATTTTATTCTCAAACAAATATTTTTCTAAATAAAATTAGTGACGAAATAATTATCTTTGAACGTAGAAAGGCAAAGCAATTTGTTACAAAATCACAGCTTGTTAATATTAAAACAGCAATAAATTGCCGAATACACATAAAGCTCAGCCCCCTTCCGCAATAAAGAAAACACCGTCAATGAAAACAAACGATAAACAATCACGCCTTCCTAACTAAATCCCGCCATTTGAATGGAGCTTGTACGACGGCCGAAAATTCAAATTTATATTAATAAAAGACCGTGAATTCGGGCGCTACGGTCGAACTGCATCTACGAAGGCAGTTGTTTCAGTTAGATTCCAGACGAGCTTCAGTTTACCGCCGGACGAACTCCAGGCAGGACGCTCGTTTATTAAATCGCGTCACGGGACTCTACAATACGCGAATATGTGAAAAACGTGACAATAATTCAGTAAAATAAACAGTTAACTTTGCAGTAACAAAAAAATATTTAAATCAATCCTATTCTTAAATTAATTTGGAATGTTTATTTCATAACAATAAAAACGTCGCCAGTGTATATCCACGAGCATCGGTAAGTACGAAATGACATGTAAAGCTGTCCACGAAATGCACTTTAATTTTATAGCCAGGTTTTATATGCGAATTCCACTCGTATTTTTATGTTCATCATTTATTACACAAAATAGGAATATGAATAAGTAAATATACTATTTATGGTTATTTTTGCTTCATAGTTAATAATGTTTTATAAAATAAAGAATCCCAGGCTAAGTTTGAAGAATATTATTAGATCAGTCTTAAGTTAACGCAAATATTATACACCTCAAGATATTGTTTGAAATACATTTAGTATACATTTAGTTGAACATAGAATCTCCTTATTTTTTTAAGTCGGTTAAAATATGTAGGTATGAACGGTTTATTATAAGTACTTTAATGGGCCCCTATTTAATAACGTAACCAAGTGTTATAGTGAAAAATGCTGACTGACATAGGACACTGTTCGAAAAAGCACAAACATTTGAATCTCGTAAATTTGGAAATTTAACACTCCTCGTGACTTTTTACGTAAAAACATTGATTCTGGTAGTAAAATTTATAGAGGAATTCCATTTATATTTAAACTTCTGTCTGATTCGGAAATTCTATTGCATCTGATCTCCCTTGCGCAGCGGTGGTGCATTTGTTATTTAAAGTTACAGGTCGCTAGAAGTTCAAAATTAATAGTGCCATAGCTGATAGGTTAGTCCACTACCAAATTAGATTGCAATACCACTTCCACCACCACCTGGAAAAATTGCAATCAAGGGCTCACTTCTATTGGAAAAATAATTTCATGAAATAAGTTTGGAGAGCAAGCAAGCTGCAATTGGATTTCAAAATTAGCTCTGGTACGATCTGTCACAGATTCCAGATCTCACACAGCTACTTTCTCTTACCTCTACCTCTTAAACTTTTCAGTAGATTAGCTGTGGATGAAGCTTTATAAATTACTATTAGTACAGCTTTAGTATACATTGCCGGTAATGAGGTACTGAATCATTTAGTGTTGCAGTAGCATGTCGCGTAGAACCGATTTTAGAAATATGGGATAATATTGACTAAATTATTGACCCATCCAGTTGCAGTCGTGAGCTATCCTGTCATTTAATTAAAAAATATAGTTTTTCCGCGATTAAGTACTTGGAAAGCGAAATATAATGAAAGGTCAAATTTGTATTCGATTAGGTAGGTTTGGCCCCATGAATTCTATTCTCTTGAACCACTTTAACAACCGTTCAAATCTCTTGTAAGTGGGTAATTCTGTTGAAGAATAATATTTTGCTTTTAACTTTTATATTGCTGGATTGTTTGACCATATAAAAACTTATAACGTTAAACTTGTATCGTAAACGTATGTAAAAGATAAAACTATAATTCATCTGAGTAGTTTATTTTTATCATTTACAGCAATGGACGTCCACTTCTGGACTAAAGTATTTTGTAGGGGGTTTCCGAATACCACAGCCTTGTGTGTTCACCAGACCGTCCTAATGTTACCTACAACTCTTTAGACTTTACACAAAACAATTAAAGACCGTTTAAAATAAATATAAAATTATACATTTATGCACCATTTGTCTAAATGTCTCGTTGGTCCTCGTTACCTCGTTAACAAGTTCAACTACGAATCGCGAGGTCCTAGGACCGAATCCCGGGGTCAGTAATGACTTACTTGGTTCCTCTGTTAGAATTATTAGTATGAATATATGGGTAAGGTGCTGGTATTGCAGGCACATTTTTATTTTTTATGCATACAATTTGATAAAAACGGCCTTTTTAAATTCTCAATTGGTCATTTGTGTTTTAAGAAATAAATGTTCAAATATTCGAGTTGTCCAAAATAAGGTAAAAGGTTCGCAGGCGTAACAATATGTAGGCAATCGCTGTCGTACCAACTGCAATGCGTAGCTACATGACACAAAAATAAGTAATCGTACTTAATACGTTATTTCCAGCTAAAAGCTTGGCCTTTCGATACGGTCATACTCTAACCTACTTACTGACCGGTGATTCGTTTGAAAGTAATAAATTCTTAATGCATACTGAAATGCTTGAATTGAATTCTGAAAAAAATCTGTGGGCTGTAGTCAGGTTTCGCTCACCGCACATCAATTAGGATACTGTAAAAGTAACTTCTGCGGTTAATTTTTAAATAAGTAATTTGCTGTGGATTTTTTGATACATTAGAAATAAAGTAGTAAAATTTCACCACTATAACCTATGAAGCAACCTTATGGCAAATACCATTTTTTCCAAGCTTTGTTCGAAATGGTTTACCTATGCATTCTTGCGTTACTGATTATTATTTTTAAATTTAGATCTAACTTTGTTATAGTCTTCTTTAAGTTAAGAGCTTAGCTCTTGTCGTTGTAGCCTTTTCCAACCTTCTCTATCTCTTTTACCCTGTTTGTCCCAACAAAATCAAGTCTCCGTTGATTTCTTCTTAACCTTATAAATAGGTATTAATAAATATCTGAATTGTTAATACTTAATATGGAAACCTTTTTTTATATTTTGTTGAATGAAACAAAACTGTTTATCTCTCCTGTGATGTCTGGAGTTTTATCTTACGTCCATAGTCCATATATATTTATTACAACAAAATTATAGACGTATATTTATTACTATAACAGAATTATTAACTAGGTACCTACCTACTTATCTACTTACTTACTTTGGATATAGATACTTAGGAGGTATCCGGGATTTTATATTAATAAATGGTAAACTGTGGTGTTTACGTTAATAATAATAAATATTACCTTTTCTCGAAATCAATACTATAAATGCGGGACAAAACTTATGACAAGATTGTATTGAAAATAGAACCTTCAAGAAAGGGTATTTCAATGCCATATTGTGTGTTAAAGTACACCGACTCCGAGAGTTTCAATTGGCATAAAGGACAACCTGACCCCAACATTATACTGAAATCTTCGATATCGATAGATACTTTATTCCTTCTCAAATTAGCTAAGACTATATATCTAACAAATAAAAATTGAAGAACTTGTTTTTGTTGGATAAAAGTTAATATATAAAAGTACTTCTATTTTTAAATGAAAGGTGATTTTTTTTTCCGTTGACAAATATGCAAAAAGTAAACCACGTATCAATGGATTTATTAGAATTCCACCCTCAAAGAAAGTTTAATAGAGGATGTACATTTATTTGTAAGAATGAGCTAACTTTAGGAGATTTCACCCCTAAGGGGGTAAAAGATTGCATGAAAATCCATATATTAAAAAAATAATTGATCAAAGTTGCTATTTCGGTTGACACATTATCCTTGCTGCAATTTCGGCTACCTACCCTGGGTGCCGTTTCTATAAAAAAACATTTATAGAGCAGCTTGACTTCCATCTTTACATCATGATGGCTATCATGATGTAAAGATGGAAGCTAAGCTGTAGCGTGCTTGCCTATTATTCATTTTTAATTTGTACGAACCCAAAACTCGGCCAATGGCTCTCATCATTTTTTTTTTATTATTATCTTTTCCACTACTAACACATGAGCTACCTACTATGCCTCTTAGGGTCTTAGGTCCCCATTAATAAACCGATGGCAAACTAAGACCCTGTAACTAGGTACCATACTTGTACCGATACTTAATAATCGGTACTTAGCTAAATGTCGGGACATTAATACAGGCTTTAGGTCGGGATTGTTATCACTTCTTGGTGATACTAACCGGCACAATATACTATAGTATACTCTTAAGTGGTGTTAGCCCAGTGGGTAGGAGCTCGACTTTACCTTCGGGGGTCCGAGTTCGAATCCCAGCACGCACCTCAAACTTTTCTAAAATAAATTCGTTTAAAATAACAATTCCTTCAACGGTGAAGGAAAATATCGTGAGTAAACCTGCATGAGAGTCCTCGATAATATTCTAAAAGGTGTGTGCAGTCCACCAATCTGCATTGGGCCAGCGTGGTGGATTACGGCTTTAACCCCTTCTTATTGTGGTAGTCCCGTGCTTTAGTTTGGGCTTTGCAAATGCAGACTTATAAGTAATAGAAACGCATATTCTTGGATCTCCAAGATCAAGCTGTATTTGACTCACACAGATAGAGTAAAGCCTCTTTTATAGGGGGAAATAGATATTTTCTACCTCTACACTTCAATGTGATTAGCAGCCTCAGGTAACGAACTCAGGTAGCAATTATTAACAGTTGTTAGTAATAAGGACCGGGATTAATGGCGTAACATGTTCTGCGTGGTATGGAAGACAGTTTATGGCAAAATTCAGACCTGCAAAATACATTATTGCGTAATGGGAACCAAGAATAATTTAATCGACGACACCGTCTTGAACCGTTCGTGTATTTGCGAATTTCAAATACCGAAACCTCAAATAACGTTTTTTTAACGCCAACCACCACCACCAACCACCCTGGCGTAGCGTTGGGCAGCTGTGGTTCTAAGTAGGGGATTCGGTTTGATTCCCAGCAAGGGCAATTTGGGAATTCATAATTTCTGAACATTAAATAATTTTTTGAATTTTTATACCTAAGTAGAGGATAACAGTTTTATATCAAGAAGACTTTTTTAAGTGACATTGGTAAAATGTATGGATTTATAAGAATTCGACTAAAAGTTTAAGAGAGGAAGTACATTTTTGAAATGTCTGGCCTGGTAGAAGGTTTCCGCCGTGGCTATGTACCCACCCTACCGACAAAGTCGTGCCAGTAAGCGATTAAGCGTTCCGGTAAAAACCGATTAGGAGTATGTATTTAATATAAACTTGTATAACGTAAATTGACCATATTTTATGTGTTTAGGTTGCCTGACTGGATATGTAGCAACTTTTTATTTCGTTAAAACCTTTTTATAAATAAATACAGTTTTGGTCAGCATGTTTGGTATATGCTCTGTATTCCTCTCTTCTATGAGAATCTGTCTTTTATCTGATTTTTTCCGAGCATTATTAGGTTGACGAAGAAGATGATATTCAAATTTTGAATCCTTTTGTGAAATTTATCATTCCTTTGTTGCCGAAAATCCAAACTTTGGATCGGGCGCATTATCTAAACAACAACAGTCGACAGAATACAAAGAGAGTTTCCGAATAACTACTTATCATGAAGTTTTGTCATATAAATTTAATTCCATACAAATAAATACATTCAAAGTGTATTTCCGTGAAATCGGAACAACTGCCTCATTTTATTTACAGCTATTAAAATTATTTGAATGATAAACCACGCGTTTTTAAAATGCTCCATTATTATAAAATGGCTGTCAGCTTTAAAGATAATATAAACACAACTTTTTTAAACATCTGACATACAGGCAAAGATAGAACGAACTTTGATATTATACTAGGTATAATATTAGTTCCAGTTCCTATATGACAAATTTGGCGCTTCAAATGGACACAAATTTTAAGCTGTCTGTTAACTTACTGTCTGTTTACTGTTTACCCGTGTACATTGGTACACGTTAAGAAGAGAGGTAAGTGCATCAGATATATAAAATCTTTGCCCCATTTTAACTATTCCTAAGGCTGCTCAAAGTTGAAATATGCTCTATGGATCTTAGTCTTGTTCTATGGACGAAGTCGCCGGTTAAGTCGCTTGTCAAAGCTGTTGTGAGTTGTGAGTCGTAATCACTAACTACGCTTCAATAAAATGGCATATAATTTTCACTAATCATAGAATAAACTGGCTCAATTTTGCATCAGAAATCCTAGTTAGGCTTTTGATTGTACAAATTGTTATGCCATACCGATATTTTATACAATTGTTTTAATTTTAAATTTCATTTGCAAAAAAGAAAGTTTTTACTGCGCTATTACTTTTGACGAATAACTTTTAGTAGATCATATATTTTTCCGTCATACAGTTGACCTCCCTGGAGCAACTAAGCGTTATGGCGTTGAATATACGCGTGGGGACCACTGGGTTCGATAACCAGCAAATTCGGAATTTAAAATTAATGTACTTTACCTGGTCTGATCGAGGAAGTGGCTAGTTATCGTTCCAATAGCAAAGACGTGCTGCTAAGTGATTTTGCTTTTCAGTACGATGCCGCGTAGTAAGTGAGCAGGTTAGCACATGGTTTGGTCAAAAATATTATGTATCTGCCTAAATCTGACTCCTAAAGCACCCTTTTTTATACAACTAAAAATATTTTTGGGGCCTTAAGCTTACGTATTCGTAGCATACAAAAAAAACGACTTTGTAATAAGTACAACTAAAAAACAAGAAGTCGGTGCCAAGTATAAGGTAGAAAGTTACTATGTATTAAATTTAATACTTCGTATTCCTTTTTTATATTGAAGCAAGGAAAGTACTAGAAAATTACAATATACATTTTTTTTTTTTGGTATTTAGTGGGTAGGTTTGCAATCATAACTAAGTAATTGTAGCCGAATGTCAACTGCTCATAACCTTATACAAAACATTGTTTTTCCCGAAGCCGGAACGTTAATGCTTGAGGAGTTCTCTCGGCACTTCACCATCAGCTCTTTTATTGTGACGAGCTAAATATTGAATAAAGATTTCTTACCTACTATATACCATAATCGAAGCGCAACCTGCAAATTCTGTAGTTCCGGTGGCCATCATCAGCTTAACTTGACAAAATGGTGCTTTTCGATAGTAAATTAATTAATTACGTAAGTGGTTAACAAATTGAAATTTTATTTTCAAATTGAATCAGGATGCGATACACTGCTTTGAAACTTGAAGTAGATGTTTGATTTCTTTATGCAACAAAAATACTTAAATGGTGTTTTGAAGTCCGAAAAGTACTGCATTAGGGTCTTGAAAATATCATGTACCTTTTTCTAGTTTACATATGCACCTATTTGAAAGATACGGTGCTTTGAAAACCTCCTTTTTAGCTTCTTGACATCACCTTGAAAAATCCACGCAATTTGCATTACGTGCCTAAAACATGAGGAGTCTGGTCTAATCACTAGTGATAGTTTTCTGGGATATTTGGGTCGGGAAATTCTATTCAGAATTTAACAACAAAGCCATTTCCATGAAAGTACCTACTGCCTCGTACATACGTAGAGTGGATTCTATGTCCGGCTTTCAATCGGTTCATGTCTATCGGTGAAACCGCGCGTGTTTATTTTTATATTCAACTTCCATTGTTTCCCGGGCAGACCTAGTCACCTTCTTGTCAAATATCTTTCTCATTATCATCCCCATCATCCTCATACAATACATATCCAAATCCAGCTTGGTGGGATACATAATGTATCGTGTATCGTGTACACTCACTGTGATGTACGAGGCAAGGGTCTGGTCTTTGCTTTTCTCTACTGTAATGTACATGTTTACTTTATGAATGAATGAATAAATGAAAGTACCGTAGTAGTATTTTTAAACTTTTGCGTAGTTTAGAAGCATACTTTGTTTTACACAAGATTCAGCATTTAATCATTTTCGTCGGGTTACTTCATACCGGATATATGTTCGTGCTCAGGCAAGCCTAGTCGCCTTATTCTCGAATATTCCTCAACATACATTCAATTACTACGGCCCGGCTGCGCCGTTTCACACCGACCCGCATATCTGTACGATACGCCTTATATAATAAATAAAGCAAATATTGCTGAAAGAAATAAAGTAGGCAATGTCAAATTATTCTTTTTTACTCCACTACTTAAATTACCAAACAGGTATTGCTTACCTGTTAGGGTAAAGTTTACATTAAACCCATATCCCTAATCGGTGTCTACACGGCATCGTACCGGAATGCTTAATGTCCAAAAAGCTAAGCATGCTCCATTACCATTAAGTTATGTTATTTAGTTATAACAGCAATCCTCTCATTTAAATGAGAGCTGATGAATGAGAGATTGCTGTTATCTGTTGAGGAGTTCTGTCCTCTATCTCCAATGATATCAGATCTATACGAATTTTGGACAACACTACATCGCTTATTTTGGCTTTATCGCTTGGCATAACGTCTTTGTAGATAAGATGGTAAAAATCCACGACCAAAGCCAGAAAAAACCAGAGAAAATTGGAAAATTATAGATTCCGATCCCCGTCGGAGGTGATTTACCTCCGACGGGGGGACGGGGGATCGGACCCAGGACCATTTAAGACCATAGCGCTCACCATTGCGCCAGGGAGATCGACAATTATTTCAACCCCATAGTTCTGGTGTCGAGTTATGATCATCAAACCTTTTATTTTGGAAATCTTCCCCTACTAGTATTATTGGCAAACAAGCACACTCTTGTATAGAACAACTGGGATTTTATTCCCCACTTTATCAAAAAATTTACTGTCTGAAGCATGATCATTTATTATCACTATCAACCCAATAGCGGCCCATTACAAAGTGCGGGTCTCCTCTTAGAATGAGAAGGGTTGAGGTCGTAATACTTTGGCGCAACGTCGAACGCTGTGAATTTAAAAATTAAGTCCAGGTCCAGGCAGGGGCAACTCGGAAATTTTTAATTTCTGAATTTTTTCGTTTCTGGTCTTTTGGGTGGCTTCGGCCGTGGCTTGTTACCTACAAAGACGTGCCGCTAAGCGATAGTGTTCCGGTGCGTAGTTGGGTAGAAACCGATTAGGGGTATGACTACCATACTCTCAAACAGGTTAGTCCGCTACCATCTTAGACTGCATCACAACCAGGTAAGATTGCAGTCAAGTGCTAACTTGTTGCAGAATAAAAAAAACAGCCCAGTAAGGGGCCATTGATAGAGAAGAGTTAGATCGATTAAACTGATCACACTCTTCTTTCTGGGTTCTTTGACTCTATTTTGTGTATTATTATGTGGAACTCGTTTGTTTTGTGATTAGCATATTCACGAGCTGCTCATGAGGTCCTGAGCTCCATCCCCGGGTCGGGTGAATGAATAGTATTGGGTTTTCTATTTAGAAATTCTTACAACCAGGCCGGCGATAAATCACCGACAATTACCAAATACCGAGTATGATTTACCGCCGTTTCTCGAAACACGAAAACTGTCGGTCCTGCGCTTGAACTCTTTCCAGTCGTATTGGAGCTGCCATTCCATCAGACTGCGATGAGGGTGAGAGAAAAGAGAATCGAACTGGAAACTCGTAATCGTTTTTTGGATTTCGTGTAGAAACCGATTAGGGAGTATGACAAGACCATACTCCTTAACAGGTTGGCCCGCTTCCATCTAAGATTGCATCAACCCTTACCACCAGGTGAGATTTAAAAAAAAAAAAAGATTTCTATGTGGCTTCGTACTATAACGCTAAATCACATAGCGGCACGTTTTTCCGGGTTAGGCGGTAACTAGTCATACCGATGACAATTCAGAAATTTCTTCCAGAACGATTGTGATATGGGCATCGCTGCTATCACATGTAAACGCATGTCTATTTTTATAATTGGATATTAAAAGAGGAGTTGATTTTACGAGGAAACTACGCCGAGGTATAAGGTTTTCCTGCATTAGTAATTAATAGTAATACCTACAAAACTATTTTAAGCGAAAACGAACTCGCAAACTGTACTATTATGTAACTTATCTATGAAGTTTTGAGTTATGCTCCCATTTTGTAGACCATCACCATGGCCCGGACGCAGGCAGCAAACTCCTCTGATGTCCTCAGAAGCTTCGGTGGTACCACTACCACAACCACGACTACAACTGCCACCAGCAACATCGCCGCAGTCGCCAAATCCACCACCAGCAACAAGCGACCACCAATTATTATTTATCCAACAGGTTAGTTACTCACTTTTACTGCTCTTCAAATTTATCCCTTATAACAATTGTAATATAATCCTTGGAGCTTTCAAATCAGAGCCAGAAGAATATTAAATAAGGTGATCAGGAGAAATACAGTGGTAATATTAATATGCTAAGGGTCTAGATTTAGGTGCTAGAATAACCATACGTGGTTTACTGTGAGATGGTGTAACAAAAAAAAAATTACCAGCTAAGTTATTTGTGGGCTCTTCTTAGACCAAGGAACATTTGGAACCCTCATAGCTTTAGGGTTAAGTTGGCGAACGAAGTTATCACCTTCTTTCAATTATGTTAACATATTATATGTATGAACATCTCATAAGTGTGATAGGCCTACATGAATGAAAAAGTTTTGAATTTGAATATTGAATTTAATCTCACGTGTTAGAAAAAAATTATAACTATTCCCTTAAATATGGATAGTTTTGTGTGATTAAATCTTTTGATACATTTGAACAAAAATATAAAATAAATGGAGTTCCACACAACGAAATGAACACTAAGCTTAATTTGCTATAAAGCTGCAAAATCTTACTACGCACGTAAAGCAGGAAAACGACGTTCCAATCCGACACCGGAGAATTCTTAGGAAATGTTTCCAATTGCCAAGACACATATAATTGATAAGACGTAAACATTTTGCCAGATCTTTTTGATACAGAGTATAAAGATTGAAGAAATAATAAATTTCAGCTTACAGATTTTTCTGCTTTTCGCGGAATATAATTTTTTTTTACAGTACATCATACAATTTATACAATAAGCATTAACTTATATCAAACAGTTGCACCCGTGTAATTTCCTAGCTTGGCTTGGCTTAACAAATTAGTAATAAAATGTGTGGTTGCTACTTTTTGGGTATATACCCCAACCACTATATTCTACGTGCTTGCCCTTGCTACTGTGCACCTTAGCAACTCCTCCAGCGTTATTGTTCTCTGTTTCTGGATCTTTGGGGAATTTTCTCATTCGGTTTTGTTACGTAGAGATAGTTGAAAATTATGCTATCATTATGCTATCAATTACACTATATTAGCTGTAGGATTTTCTAATGGGTTTTTTTCCAGCACGATTTAGTAGCGTCGCAAATACTTTAAAAACAAAGTGTTGTGCAAACAATTTTACCCGTGATCGCTCGGAACGAAAGATTATTTTTCACTCCAATCCGATACCACCAATTTAGAATTAAGGCCAGTCACGCGAGTAATGCAAAGCTTTCCACTTAGCGGATTAAGTGAAAACAACAACACCACTTTAATCAAAATCTTTATCGCATACGTGGAATTGTTATTCTAACTATTTACATCGTCATCATGTTTAAAAGGTTTATTTAATTTATTTGGATAGTGCCTAGATTTATACAAATATAACAGGTTTAAGCTGAAATAAACAACTACACCTATGTTTTCCATTTATCGTTATTTAAAGAGAAAAAGATACATCTTATTCTCGGATAACCTGTCAGTCTAATGATTAAAAAAAATCACGCGGATCAAAACTACGCGATGAAGTTTAATCCTTACAAACCTAGTTTTATGACGGCCTAGTGGCGTAGTGCGCAGCGACCCTGCTTTCTGAGTCCAAGGTCGTGGGTTCGATTCCCACATCTGGAAAATGTTTGTGTGATGAACATGAATGTTTTTCAGTGTCTGGGTGTTTATCTGTATATTATAAGTATTTATGTGTATTTCATTCATAAAAAAAAAAAATATTCATTCATCATCTATCTTAGTACCCATAACACAAGCTACGCTTACTTTGGGGCTAGATAGCGTTGTGTGTATTGTCGTAGTATATTTATTTATTTATTTATTTATTTTATTTATTTATTTTATTTATTTTATTTTCCATTGTGTTCTTCTTGTTGTGGTGAAAAAAATGATTATCATAGCTCAGTTTATATAAGCTGAGTTTAAAACTTTGAAACGCCACGCTGCTCGAATACGGGTTGTTGGGCTTAAACGATTATTATGACGTGCTAGTGATAATTACAGTGGACGCTAATTTTGCTAAGTTTCTAAATCTGGGCAGGAACTGCAGATTTCATAACAGAAGTACTCTAGCTTTTATGTTACTTATATGGCCAGACCCGGAAATCGAACTAACCGGACCTCGTGATGTGATCCCAAACATGCTAAATAAGTAACGAATAACTATAAATAAATAAAACGAAATATAAACCTGTTTTGAAATCGCTTAAAAAATAAAATAACTGTACAAACTCTGGTGTCAAATTACAGCGTAAAGCTACGGCAAAGTCAAGAAATTATCCAGTACTTTTCTTTGTTAGCTGGTAACCCCATTCCCTTTGTTTCCGTCCCTCTGAAGGTGTAAATAATAACCCCCTAACAAAGCTCTATTGTTTCAGTAACGCCCGAGTCGATAGTCGTGCCAATTGTATCGTGTATATTTGGCTTTCCATTATTGGCGCTAACAGTTATATGCTGTTTGCGAAGAAGAGCAAAATTAGCAAGGTAAATGTGAATCAAGGTCAATTATTTTAACTCGCGGTATCATAAGATATCTATATCATCAAATAATGGTGAATTTGACGACTTCTCTAGCGCAACGGTCAGTGCTGTGGTTTTATTTGAGAGACCCTGGGTTCGATGCCCGTCAGGGTAAATTTTGAAATTTATGATTACTGAATTTTCTCTGGGCTGTTCTGGTGGGAGGCATCAGCTGTGGCTAGTTGCCACCTTACCGAAAAAGATGTGCCGTTCAGCGATATAGCGTTTCGGAGCTTAGGGGGGGGATCAATATAACTGCCACACTCGCTAACATATTAGCCCGCTACCACCAGGTGTGAGTGCAGTCAAGGGCTAACTTGTAGTGGATTAACAATATATATAGCTGTTTGCCAGAGTCGTAACTTATCGGTCTTGATAACACAACTTCAATGTTACACCCGCTCTGCTGAAAAGATAAGAAAACGTGAAGTTTTCTTACTAAGACATCCAGAGACTATTGTATGCTGTAGACTTTTTTGCATGTCGTCACTTAATTAGCAAAACAGCGCAATTGTAATTATCATAGTTTTTAGGAGATACAAAATCATTTCTTTGATTACCTTAATGTTTAAACCTTTATTTTTAACATTAAAGGTAGGTTACCTTTAATGTTAAACATAAAGGTTTTTCCTCTAATATTGATGGGTTAGTTCAAAGAAATATTAATTATATTCACACATACCGAAACCGTGTACACGACTTATACTGAAGCATCTAAAACCACTCCACTTTAGTAGTGTTTTTCGAACAGCCGGTTAGTCACTTTATTCCATTTAGCAGTTGACAGTAATTATTTTACCTTTTATGCTATAAGCGTTTGCCATAAAATGGGGAAAATGGGAAAAGTTTGTGTGCTACCAACATTCCGCAGATGTGAAGTGTGAAGTGCGAGGGGCATTTTCACTATGTTATGTATGTATGTTGTTACTCATACTATAATGTAACTTCGGCAGTAGCGCGCGAACGACGACTCTATCGTGCGGTCACATACCCGACTACGCGAAGTTGTCAAATCATATGTATTTGATTTCACGAAATTTGGAAAAAACTTGATTTATTATTTTTTTTGAATGAAATTAATTTGAATTTTGAAAACTTAGAACAAAAGCTGATAGTTTCTGGTATTTTTCATTCTATAATAAGGGCCCTGCGAAAACTCTATCACTAATCTGATGTGAAAACTATCACAGCATAATGACCAACAATAGTCTTCTCACATACGTCTTCTTTAGAATCTATAGCAATACCTCGACTTACTCGACTGAACTGGAAGTGTTGGCATTGTAGTGTGTGTTTTATGTTATGTACCATAAAGTGAACTTTTCAAAGTAGCCAGTCGTATGAGACGAATAAGCCACGCGTCGTTAACGGTTTTCGGCTACGGTTCAAAATCTTCAAAAAGTACTAAAGTAATGTCCTAAATGTCCTATAAATATCACATTTCAATGCTAAAATTGGTATCAAGACAGTGTTGCGAAGTAGAATTTCTCAATCATATTTTATTTACGAGATTATTAGTGAAAATTAATCTAGTTTCCGTCAATTATTACGATAAAAAAAATAATTTTAGTTGCAAATATAATCAAAAGTTCCCTTTCTCCAGGGAAAGAGCGCGTCGGCGTAACTGCGAATTGGATCGCGGGGAGCTATCAGTGGTGAGGCTTTCACCAATCAAAAATAGACCTCGTGCAGTCAGTCTGATAAGATCACCACGACCTCCCCCCACTCTAGAACTGGATACGGTGTTGGAAGAACGCTCCGATCCCGAACAAACAACGCTGTCACAGGTAAGGAAAATCGATTCCACAAGCCACGTTAAGACCGAACATTTTAAAACCTACAAGTAGGAATAAAGCGATCTAATATTTAACATTTAAAAAATACAACTAAAATTAAATTTCGTTTGGGAATCGTAATGATAATGATAAGAAAAAAAAAAAAAGAAAAAGATAGAAATAGAATAAGAAAAGAAAAAGCATCGTCTCTGGAAATATTAGGTTTCCTTTCGGTTCGGTACGACTTCAATTGTACTAGTTATAATAAGCCTACCTCAAGTTTTTATTATAATTATTTATATTTCACGATTAACCTAAATCCATCAATGATCATATAACACACTGATACACCTAGAATATAATTGCATTTCGGTGTCATATATGTTTATGAGTCTACTAGCCGTTTCCAGCCCGCTTCGCTGGGCGAATTGAAAAAGGAAATAAATTACATTTTATGTTTCATTTTTATTTATTTTTTTCATATTTTTATTATTCTCCTTTTTTTTTATTTTTGTATGAACATAAATAGGCCCCGCGGATAGAACTGTAAGCATCGATATTGTTTAGACTTACTCAAATTCCAAATTCCATCGATTTAGCCTGTATCTTTCATCCAGGTGATTTTTCTCACTAATATTCATTGTAACTTTCAATGTGCAATCATTATAACATTTCCGTGCCTTTCTTCGGAATATAGAAAATTAATTATGCATGTTTTTTATGAATTCTATTGGAATAAGTAACTAAATTTCTTTTCCACATCTCATGTGCTTGGAAAATGCATTCATTTTAATCTGTTACATTTCCGCGATCCCGCAATAAAAGAATTCGTCGGTTATGTAGTCTGCAAAAGTAAAATGAATGTAAAATTCTTAGTCCGTTGATTGGATAGCTACATGTAAAGTTAAGTTTTTGAAACCTCTCAATGACTTTTTCTCCGCTGCCAAAAAGACGATTGTTGTAAGGAAATACACGAATATCCCTACATACACGAAGATCCCCACCAAATTTGGAGTCTGTAGAAGTTACAGGTTAGAAATAAAAATTTTAGATTTTAACACCCACCCCCGCAATTCCTGTCGGAAGTAGACTTTATTGAAATCCATTTTGAGATGTTCTTTATGTGAATAATAAAAGATTCCTACCATATTTAGAATTTTTAGAAGCTATATTTCGAAATTGAAATTTTTTATTGTTAACACCCACCCCCGCGAACCTTATTGGTGGTGATTCATTGTAAAATCCGCTCGAAGATCATTTTTATATTACATATAGAATACTCTCACTAAATTTGGAGTCTATAGGAGCTATCGCTTGGAAATTGAAAATTTTCATTGTTAACGCCCCCGCAATCTTCTTTGGGGTGGGATATCGTAAAATTTGTTCTAATCATTTTTACATCACTTATAGAAAATTCCTACAAAATTTGGAGCTTGTAGGAGCTTTAGCTGGAAAATTAAAAATATTCATTGTTAATACCCACCCCCGCAACCCCCTGTGGGGTGAGCTATCGTAAAATTCGTTCATAGCCTATTTCTACACCTCTTACAGAAGATTCCTACCAAATTTGAAGTCTATAGGAGCTATAGTTTAAAAACGGGAATTGTTCATTGTTAACGCCCCCGCAATCCCCTTTGGGGAATGAATTTCTTAAAATCTATTCATAGCTGACCTCTACATAGCAAAAGTAATATTCCTACCAAGTTTCACGTTTCTAAGTCTTATGGTTCCCGAGATTTCGTGGTGAGTGACTATATAGATGGGAATTCTTCGATTATCATCGAAATTTTTAACTTTTTATCGGGCTTTTTTAAAATTTTCTTACATACAAAACTTTCTCCTGACAATTCTGAAGATAAAAAAAAAGCCCAATTGGTCCAGCCGTTCTCCACTACCGTGAGTAGATTCTTAGCTGAATGTAAAAAACCATAATCCGTTTAATACACTCTGTTGAAATCCATGAAAACAAAAGAATCAAGAGAAAATGCTTATCTTTTGTTTTTATTAGCGGGATAAATGTTCATAAAAGTAAAACAGCAATAAAAAAATGAAGGAATGTTGGAATTCAAAAAATAGATAGCCATAAACCATCTAGGAAAAATTTCGCATCGAATGGTGGTAGTTTCATGTCAATACGATCAGTGGTTTAGGCGTGATTGAGCCTCAAACGAAGACCATTTTCATTATATATATATAGATAGAAGAAGATAGAAGAAGATAGATTAAAGAAATAATATAAACGGGTATCAATAACATTGCATGCCTTATAGTTAGTATTATTATCCATCGACTCACAAACTTCGAGATGTTATATAGTTTGGCATGTCTCTGTGTGTGTGATGTGTGTGTGTGTGTGTGTGTGTGTGTGTGTGTGTGTGTGTGTGTGTGTGTGTGTGTGTGTGTGTGTGTGTGTGTGTACGGTATATTGGCATAAGCGTTTGCTTGCATATGTCTATACCGTTGCATCTGTTCAGAATTTCTTACTTCCTATTTACCAAGAAATAATGCATAGCGCCAAAAATGTTTTTTGAAAACAAAATATCTGGGAATATCTAGTATGGAAATAGTTTCCAGAACGTCTCGACACTGTATGCAGTCCAAGCCCAAAGTTACTGTTATAAACGGAAACAATTAATCTTACGTGTTCAAGTTATTGCGTGCGTACGTAACACAACTCAGTGCAGGGTCAAGGCAACTTGGCTGGCTGATTTGTACCAAACAGTTTCGTGTATAAATGCAATGAATTTAATTGAAGTTTGCTACTAAAATAACACGACTTCGCAATATATAATATAAAGATAGTATTGTTGTACACTGATTAAGCAAATATTTTAACAATACAATGGCTGGTAAAATAGGTCTTGTTATATCGCTTTTAAACTTATAACCCAATATATTATTATTATATTTTGATGAAGTTAAGTTTGTGCCGCACTGCAAGTTAATATGCATGTCGATGTAGTTGGTGCAAGAGATTTCGATTATATAATAAAATCTCATTGCTTGAGATTTGTGCTAATTGTCTTGTAAACATTCGGAGTCATAAAATGTAAATAAACATGACCCAATATCTGGTGACCAGCCTCTTAAAATTTCATAACAAAAAGGCCGATGGACTTTTGTCGGGATCAAAAGATATAAAATATAGAACAAAGCATATTTTGAATTTCATTGCAATGCAAATATTTACGTGGTATAAACCTCGTAAATTTACATACTCATAGTACTTGTATATTGTGTAAGGAACTTAGCCAAAGTGCCGCCATTTTTAAAATATCCGTTTTTACAAGTTCCAAGAGATATCTTGAAAGCATAGCTGGATAAAAACATGGGACCTTTTTTATTCAACATTTAAATATTTTTCATCCCCTTTTTGTAAATCCTTCCGTTGACTAAACCATCGTCGGTTTTATTTTAAACGTTATATGTATACAAATAACTTTTATATAAATGACGTGATGGTTTAAAATAAAACTCGTATAGGTTAAAATTTGACAGAGGAAGACGTTACTTTATGGAAGTCCATGCTAAACATTTTGGTAAACCTAATTTGAACAAGCCATTATATCAAAATATAATTAAATGTATGAAAATGACCATCACGGAGTTTTGTACTTTCTAAAAACGAGTCTGATGCGAAATGGAACTTCTCCAATAGGGTCAAAGCGGACTACAATCTCAAACCTTTAAATTGAAAGGTGATGGTTAATCCACGACAGAAATATTCCCAAGCAGAGTTAATGAAAGACAGGCGTTCGGTCGGAAAATATAAAACAACCAAATTTACCAGTTCAAGTTTGAAGTAGACATTGCTGAACCCACATAACGTGAGACAAAGGCAAGAAGAACAACAAAAGCAATCTAAAATTCCTATATAGTTGAACTGTTGGAATTTCCTACATTGTTTAATTGTTCGCAGGTTGAAATAACTCCAGACCGGGAAGTAGGGACGATACTGTTCAGTGCAATGGGTGCAGTGGGCAGTGTGGCGGTATCAGCGGCAGCGTGTGCTAGGGACAGCTAGCGGCGGGGCTCAGCGCAACTCGGAGCGAGATCACCGCTCTGGGCTGCGCTGACCAGCCAACCCCTCGACGACGACGGAGAAGACGTTGCGGAGAGTGAGGACAGCTAGCAGACAGCCGACGATCACACTATCGCTGATATCGGCGAGCGAATGAAACTGTTCTTGGACATTCCACTCAGATTCTAGTTGAATCTGCTATGGCAATTATTAAAGTGTTGTGGGTATTAAAGTTTTGAGTTATATTTCAACTATTAACAATTTAGGATCTGCAATTCTGCAACTTTAGATGAACGTATTTTAAAGCTAAAAAGTTTTTTATTTTTCATATGATAATTTACGGACCAAGTAAAGGAGTTAAGTCCATAAACAGCGCCTATAAACAGAGCACCACTTCGCAGACCACGCAAGGAACACGTTCTGCAACGTAGATGTTAGGTTTTATGTTCTTGTAACATATTGGCAACCAGGTCCTACATTGTTGATACGGCGTTTCAGAATATTCTGTATTATTGTGACTAACCTGTTAGTTAAATGTAAAAATGTTACTATAATTTGCAATTTACAAATGCAATTATAATTTGTAAATAACGTAGAAGCAGTAGAATGCATTAACAGTTGAAATCGTTTTAGGAGTACAATAATATCAAGAACGCCATCGGTATATATCTACCTACATCATGTATACTAATAAATTTGTACGATTTCTTATGCTATATGAGAAAAATAATCGGAGAAACCACAATACTACAGATAAGACAGATACTATAGGTTTGTAAAAAGAGACTTGATGATATCGTTTTTTTTTCACTTCCAAAGTTATAAAAAAAAATATTTAAGAATTGCATCTCTAATTTGCTTTTCATGTTAAAAAATATCAATATATATTGCGGTTTATTTTGAAGAACCATAAGCCGATTAAGTGAAATTATTAAATTAAATTAAACTAAACGTAAATTATTTATAAAAAAGATTATAGAGACGATCCCTCGCCTCAGGGTGCCATTGATATTAAAGCTTTCCATTAACGAATTATTAAATTCACAAAATTCTAAAAGGAAACATTTCTGGAAGATACAGTCAACAGAAGTAGCTATGTTATGTGAAACCGTACTTCATTTTCGATGTAAAATATTTAAGCAATTAAATTAAAAACTTCCTATAAATAGGATACGGGAAATAGGTTTATCACATATAAAATGCTTTCCCGTGATCTATTTATTCCTTCTTTAACATTCAGTATAATTTTTGATAAATAAATTCCCAAAAAAAATCATTATAAATTTTTTCAATTGTTTATTTCAAGAAGAATTCAATAGCATCTTTATCACGGAATTTATGTCTTTGCGCCACGTTGTGTAATGTACATTACACAACGTGGCGCAAAGAACTTAATGTATGTACATTATGCTGCTTTTTTAACATGTTTGTTATAAAAACAGAATGAGACGAATCTATTATTAGAAATAATTAGTACACAATAGATTTTATGCACGAATTTGCTTATAGAAGAAATGCTGGACTTAGACGAATTAATAAAATGTAAGTAGAACTGTATAATGTTACTTATAAACTAGATGTAATTTTCTACAAACGGCCTGACCTATTCGGAAGCCATTATACTATTGATTTAAAATGTAGTCATAAAGGAGACCAAAAAAATGTAACATACTTCGACATATCCCTGCACACTAGACACAATACCTATGTAAGATAGTTTTTTTTAAATGAATAGAGATAATTTCTTATGAAGTTTTTATTTGTATATTTCTAAATACTATATTTCATTAACCTTCTTTGATTTATCTTTATTTTTCGTTGAAGGGCAGAGAATGCAGTTTCGAATTTGCATTTTTTGTGGAATAAAGCAATTAAAAACTTGTTTTTTTTTGTGTATTAAATCATGAAATATCAATAACTAATAACTTCAGCTATGTTCATGTGGTTAGTTATTCTTTGACTAGCTATTGTCAACGACTTCATATATATTCATTTCGATGGCTACAGTTAAATTATTCTTAACTGTCTTATGAAATAAACAGTCTCTTTGTTACTTTTAGGATAAATAATAAATTATGTTTAAAAATTATTAAAAAAACTCTTTTTATAACATTTGTTTTTATTGTTTTAACACACTTGTGTTTATTTTATATTTGAACCATGTACTCGTAGGTACATCTTTATCATAAAAAGAAATGAAAATATTATTAACATGTGAATTAAAAGACAGTTTAATACATCTTTTATGTAAATAAATAAAAGTATTCGATAATTATTTCAGAAATTAATTAGAATATTTTTTTAAATAAATATCGTCCTCTGCCTATTAATGATCATCCCTCTTGTTTTTGATAATTGTATGGATTGCTTCTAAAGTAGATAACATTGAACATTTATTATTAAAGGGATATGCCATAAAACATTTCATCACTAACAACTAGCTTTTCTAAAAAAAAATATTTAAAATTAAAACCTTAAATTGAATTGAGAAATCAGAAACCTGATGAAATTAAGTACTTCATGGTTTTTTTTTTTGCTGCATGAAACGATCGCATTTGATTGAATTGATACTGCTATTTTTTTACCAATAAACAGCAGACAATGGACAGATTAACTGGATAACTGTTGTAAGACGATAATAAATCCGTGTATAGTTTTTTTTTGTTTTTGATATTTGAGGCACTTTTATGAACAATATCGAAGCTTTACGTGACCTCACATTACTACATTACATTACTACAACAAGGGTCTTTCCATATTACAAGTGGTGAGTGAATTAGTAGAAAGGTCAAGGACAGTAGACGATGTAGCGTAGTAACTGTCTGAGTGAACAGTCAATGTGACACAAAAGCCCTTGAATTGAAGCCATTGTTAAATTGACAGTATTTATAAATGTTACAAAAAAAACTCTGGGTGAATAGTCATTAAATAAAACAAAAAGGATGCAATTAGTTTCATGTTCGCAGCCTATACATGCGGCATATTCCCTGCCTTTTAGGAGAGCTGGTTTATAGCATTCACCCACCACGCTACTACAACGTGGGTTGGCAGACTTTAATAAAAAAACCTGCGTTCAATAAACCCGGAATCAACAGCAGATACATTGGTGCTCTACGAGAGGAGCTATGTAGCAGAGGGCTACAAAGGATCAATTTCCTAATACCAATTTAAACATCCGATACTTAATAATTTTTGGCCCGACTCGGGAATAGAACCACGGATTCAGGACTTCGTGATCCGTAGTGCATACTTAACTAGAATCTCGAAATCTTAGCTATAAGACACGGAATAAGTAAAGCAAGGACATGGTAAAGCAAGGACTGCCGGACAGACAGACAACGGAGTAATCCTGTAAGGGTTATGTTTATTTTCGCAATATATAATATTAGTTCGGGTACTGTTTATTTCGGGTACTAATTCCGAACATTCAATCGGATCAAACAACTCAGCGATATGATTGCGTGGACGGTCCGTAATGAATAATTGCAGAACCATTCCCTCTTTAATTAAACAGAGTAAATAGCTTCGTTATTCGGAATAGTGTTATTGATGACAAAGCAAACATGTATACTTCAATTCCGGTACCGATACCGAAACCGTAAACTCTGCTAAATTATTGACAATGCTAATAGCAGGAGGCAATCCTATTTGAAAATAGGAATTATGGAAAAATCATACGATGATGCTGAAAATAATTGTATAAACACTTTAAATATTGGATAGAGGCAGGCGTTACTTTGCGGAAATCCATGATATATTATGAAAATTAAGCTTAATTTGCTATACTCCGCGAAAAGAAGGAGAATTGTAGTGTAAGTGTGTGGTGTAATTTATAATTTCTTCAATCCTAATATTCCACACGTACGCTCCACTCCACTCTACGCACGTTTCGCTATTGACTTTACAATGAATAATTGTGAGGTTACATTGCCGAAGATATGTTTGATGTGGAATAATAAGGATAATAATAAGAATAAGGATTGAAGAAATTATAAATTACACCACACAGATTCTCCTGCTTCTCAAAAAGTATAGCAAATTAAGCTTAATTTTCATAATTAAACTCTAACTAACGACCGAAGTTAATTATGTCAATCTAATTCAAAATCTTCAGATTACAGATTGGATTTAGTAGTGCTATCTTTTACCGGCAAGAGCATTAATAGGATAGCACTAGTAAATTCAATCTATGGTCTGAACACTTTGAATTACTTTTATTATTGATTTTGGTCTTGAAAAGTGGTGTTATTGTCAGGCGCCTATTGACAAAATCCTAGTTGCTCTCCGGCCGAAATTGATAATATTTCTCATCCAAGGGCAGATTGTATTTAGTAGTGCTATCTTTTAAAGGGAAGAGTAGAAACTAGGGTTCTGTCCGTAGGCGTCTGAAAATGATCTTTTTTTTAACGACAGAATCAACTACTTGCTAATACTAGTGTAGTGCCTGCAGGTCAGAATACAGTTATTTCCACCTCCTCTCCTCGCATTTTTCGTACGAGGAGACTAAGGGAATATAACGGAGTACAGGTAGCAGAGTCCACTGTACTACTATTTCTATCTACTGTGATCACCAACCCGCCTTTCCAATAAAGACACCCTCCACATTCGGAGAGGCCTTTAGTGAAGCAGTGGAATGGAAGCAGTGATCTGCTATTTCCAGCAATATTTCAACCCGATCAAACTCAGAGATAAGACTGCATGGACAGCAGGGAATGATTTTATTTACAAATCGATTCCTTATTTGGCTTCACCGAGCCGCAAATATCTACGTTATTCGGAACAGAGTTATTGATATCAAAGCAAACATGAGTATTTCATTCCAGTACCAATACTAAGACCACAAGCTTTGTGAACTTATTGAAAGGGGTAATGGCACGAGCCAACCCTTCTTCCGATATTATAGTAATGGAAATGGAAATTCCGAAAAAGGTATTTTATTATAGCACACTGAGTCTCTGTACAACTATAAGTACCTATGTAGGTACTTTACGATTTCTGACAACCTGTCAATCAATCCCTATCCCTATCCCTATCCCTACTAATATTATAAATGTGAATGTAAGTGTGTTTGTTACGCATTCACGCAAAAACTACTTAACCGATCCTCATGAAACTTTGTACACATATTTTTAGGAAGTGTTAGAAGTAATATAGGACACTTTTTATCCCGACAATAAGCTCGGTTCTTTTGGGAGTTGGGAGAGTCTGATGAAAGTGTTGTGGTCAATTTTACACCATAACTCCGACAAATTATAACCGATTTAAATAATTATTTTTGTACTATAGAGGTTATAATATAAGTTTAATTTTGCCCAAACTGTGGTTGGAGATAGAGGGCAGAACTCCTCATTTAAGGCTTTGCGATACTGAATACTTTATTTTTAAGAACTATAACTAAATTGAACGCAACATCAAAAAACAAAATCAAACGCAGACGAAGTCGCTGGCAATAGCTAGTATGTAATTACTCTGAAAGGTGAGCTTCAGCTACTTTCGTATTACAGCGTTGTAGGTGTAAAGATTATGGGTTTTCGACAAGTTGTTATCACCATCATTATCAACCAAGAAATATAAAGGCCGTACAGCACGCTATGAATATACCGTTTAAAATGCTCTTCTAAACTATGTAAACAGTGAGCAATAAATCGTTCGGAAACACAATTTGTAAATAATCTGTGTCTATAGGAATTTGTTTTCTATTGAGAAAATTTTACAGTTACCATTTAGTTCTGTGACTAAATATGGTGCTCAAGAATAACTTAATCTTTTTTATGAAGAACTAGATGGATATTAATAGTTCTGGTTTTTCCAACCTCATTTTGGTTTAGGACCGCCTCAGAACCTTTACTTTTTTTCTTTTTAATTCCACTACAAATTAGTCCTTGACTGCAATCTAACCTGCTGGTAGGTGATAATGCAATCTAAGATGGTAACGGGCTAACCTTTTAGGGGTACAACAGTTATATTAAATCCATACCCCTAATCTGTTTTTACGCAACATCTTACCGAAACGCTAAATCGCTTAGCGGCACGACTTTGTCCGTAGGGTGGTAACTAGTCATGGCAGAAGCCCTCCACCAGACTTCACCAGAGAAAATTGCACCTGCCGATCGAACCCGGGACCTCCCAATTAAAACCACAGCGCTCACCGCTGAGCCAGGAAGGTCGTCAAACTGAAAGTCGCACGAACGGATGATCATCCATCAATGCACGCTCCTCGCTTTTCTTTGCCCGGACGGAAATTGGCATGGACTAGAGAAAGGTATGAGAGCAGGACGGTCTCCCTTGACCTGAAATGTTATCATTGCCCTTCAACTATACGTTGGTCAATTTCGCCAATTTTATTAAAACCCGTTTAAAAAAGAAAGTTAGCTCATGTTATAATAATTCGTGCTATGCACATACGTACCTGCAATATTAGATCCTCAGCAGGGCTAGATGTCAATTTTGATTTTTGTTTAAGATATCTTACATTTATTTAATTTTCTTACGGTGTATATTATTGATGTATGTTTTAAAGCGTTATCATCATCATCATCAATGTATTACCGGCCGGTGTAGGCCGTAGTCCACCACCTACGTGCGGATTGGTAGACTCCACGCGCCTAAGAGAACCTTATAGAAGATAGACAGACATGCAGGTTTCCTCACGATGTTATTCCTTTACCGTTAAGTTAAAGTCAAAGTCAAAAATATCTTTATTCAAGTAGGCTCATAGGTGGCACTTTTGATGCGTAAATAAGAATTACACGGTAGTGAGATGATGGCGATAACCACATTCGTAAACTTAAAACTAAAGCTACGAGGGTTCCAAACGCGTCCTGGTCTAAGAAGAAGCCCACAACAAACTTAGCCGGGTATATGTATACTAGTTGTACCCTGCCACGCTTCGCTGTGGCACATTGTGATTGAATGGTTGAGAAAAATAGATAAAAACAATCCTTGATGCGTATTATATATCATGATAAAATTTCAGCCCGATCATTGCAGAACTTTTTGAGTTTTTGAAGCGTACACAAATCAACATAACATTTATATATATATAGATATGTGTTTTAGCACTAAAGATATCCCTCCTACTTCCAGAGGCAGCCAGTATTATTTGGAAATTATATATAGTTGCAATCATTGACTGCAAATCTTACATAGACTCTTCCGCACTTAAAATTTTAGTAGTAGCACCTATTAAAGCATTTTGTGGCCAAGCTTGTCCAGGGAAGTCCGTACTACCCCCATGCCTATTTAAGCTGCTAAGCTGCGTTCCAGTCCGAAGGGTGTCATTTCATAGGACGTGTTCCTTGCATGGCATTCAAAGTGTTCCTCTGTTTATGTAATAAATTATGGTTTTGCATTAACCATTAGGTTACCACAGCTTGGTTCATCATTTATTACTATAAAAAAACCTTTAGGATGTTATCAACAATTATAATTATATAAATAATTTTAACGCCCCCACAATCTCCTCTAGGGCTAAAATTTTTCGAAATCTGATAGTAAGTGACATTAATTTAACTTTGACGGCCCACTGGCGCAGTTTGCAGCGACCCTGCTTTCTGAGTCAAAGGCCGTGGGTTCGATTCCCACGACTGGAAAATGTTTGTGTGATGAACATGAATGTTTTTCAGTGTCTGGGTGTTTATCTGTATATTATAAGTATTTTATGTATATTATTCATAAAAATATTCATCAGTCATCGTAGTACCCATAACACAAGCTACGCTTACTTTGGGGCTAGATGGCGATGTGTGTATTGTCGTAGTATATTTATTTATTTATTTTATTTATTTAATTTAACAAACATGAAACTTTTATTAAATTTTAAGTCTGTGGGAATTTTAGTATAAAATTTTCATTTTTTTTCATTAGCACCCCCGTAACCGATTTTGTGATTTAAACTTCATTCAATACATTCTTATTTGCTCGTAACTTAGCCCAAAAAAAATATGTCCAAATTTCATGTCTAAAAGAGTTAATATTCAAAATTTAGTTTTTTATGATTTTTTCTAATCATTAACGCCCCCGCTATACACTTCGGAGATTTAACACTTATAAAAAGTTAGCCTATCCATTAAGTCAATGTATGAGTATCTACAGGAACTACGAGTATTTCCTGTAGATACTCATACAATGAAAACTTATTGATGCAGAAACATTATATCGTGAGATGATTAAAACGAATAACTGCGGTAACACATAACAAAAGATTAAAAGGCATTACTTATCTGAAATTGGAGAAATAAATATCCAATATTTTAAGCATCCAAAATTTTCCTTCTGGGGATGGGATGGGATGGGACTTTTGTTTGACGCCAAATGGAGCGATCAAAGCAATCTCCGTGTACGGTTTTAAAAGATTTATTTCGCTTACGGTGCCCAACGGTCCATTTTGCTAGCTCAAGATGTATAAAACACCTCTTTACGTAGTTTATTTTCTTAAACCATTCATCAATCTTTTCAATCTATCTCTACTAATGGTAGAGCTGATGAGTTTGTTTGCTTAAACGTGTTAATCTCTTGTCGATTTTGGCAAACTTTTTGGCTTTTATAGCACAAATATTATGACGGCTGATGATTATATAACTTTTTTAAATTTCACCTCTGAGATTATGAAATAGGGGATAAAATTTGGTTCAGTCAAGCCTAACATTTTCAATAAATAAAATTCTGAAATACGAACATAATTTTCTACTCCACGAGGTGTTAAATAGGGTATGAACTTTATTTGCAAGAAATAGCTTAACTTAGGGATAACAACTCCGATTTTGAAAATCTTTTTTGCAGGTTTTGATGGCGACGCGGTGAATCGGAGTATATTGTTTAGAGTAGCGCAAGAAATTTTGTATGGAAAAAATAAGAAAAGTTGTACAAAAACGTCATAGCGCGTAACCCTGTTCCGCTAATTGTAAAACACTTTGAATTCAGTTTATCCTAAATGACTTATGTAATACAATCTTTGTTGTTAACATACATAATTTTTGGCTTTCTTTGTTAGTTAAATAGTACTTATAATACTCTACATTATCTCTTTACTGAGACAGTAAACAGTAGGTTGGCCGCAGCTTCACTTCGAAAGTTCACTTGGGGCTCCGAGCTTGTTTACATTATATTATTTACTTGGGAGTCTCTGAGAATTTCATTTGAAGCTCCAAACTTGAAGTTCAGTGAATATGTTGTATTTTACTATGTAATTTGTTAGAATAGTTGTGTTCTTTATGGTTATTGAAAATGCAAACATTCTGAATACTGCATACTGAATTTGTTAATCAACTAAAAACCAAGAAAAAAATATTTTCTACATATATATAAATAGATTTAATTTATATACAGTTTCCTTTTTTATAGTATTAAATTACCTAATAACTTTCAACATTTTACTTGGCACCGCCTTAATAATGAAGAGTATGTTTCTAGTTGGTTTCATAAGTAAAAAAAAATTCAGTACTTATGCAATTATCTGAGCTAGATATTGCTTTTCCCGAGGCTGGGGTGTTAATGGTTGAAGAATTCTCCCAGCACTTCACCATCAGCTTTTTATTGTGACGAGCAGAAATTGTAGCCATATAATATTATGAATGCGCAACCTGTGCAATACTTATTATTGTAAAGTTCCGGTGGCCATCCATAGTATTCGATCTTCATCATCAGTTCCACCTGACCATATGGTGCATTTCGAAAGAAGATGCACAAGTTCCTTTAAAATATATTCAAGTTGCCTAGGTGTGCCTATAATATTTGAAGAGTTCTCTGGATTTCTCCAGGATCCCTCAAATAAATCTTCACAAAATTTCAAAAGAATCATAAAAATCGGTTTGTAATCAGCGGAGCAATCTAGTCACAAATATACAACCTCCTCCTTTTTTTTAAGTCTGGTCTGTGGAACCCCAATGTGTGCCTACTCTACGCCTGAAATAGTAGAGTACATATCCTCGAGTCCGCCAACGGATGTCGGCTGAAACGAACCCTATTCCTTTACCTTACGACATCCCTTGTGTTTGAATTATTACATCCACAAGCAATTATTGTTATTTTTTCGTGAGATCCCATTTATTCTGAAGGAACAAAGTAATTCCTACAGGAAATCATCCTTGGCTAAAGATATTTTTAATCTGTACGTCCAATTTATGATTTATTAGGCGGATAAAAAGCGACGAATGTTGATGTTGATTGTGGATTCTTATATGGAGCCAAGGCCTTTATAAAATCTGCCGATCGAAAAAGGATTGATGTATTTGATATGTGTTGCTGGAGGCAGATTTTAAACAAATCTTGGACTGAACACACGACCAATATCTCCGCCCTGAATCGAGAAAAAAAAATAAGGCGTCTATCCAACATTTGTCTGCGGATAATCGACTACTTCGGTCACATTGCAAGGAAAAATGCCACTAGAATAGAAAATGTTATGATCACTGGTAAGATCGAGGGAAAGAGACCCAGCGGCTGTTGCCCAAGACGCTGGTCAGAGAGAGAGAGAGAGAGAGCGCCCTAATACAATGCAATAAAGTCTTCATACTGTTTTATTATTTAATTTTTGTTATTGTATAGGTAAAGCATATTTTTCATCATGTTTACGAAATTCAGATGTTCAGATATTTTTAATTTTTTTTTTAATCTCAGAAATACGATATCTTACGTTAAGACAATATAATATGACACTATATATAGGTATATAATACTAAATCATATATATCACGATTATAGAGGTCACAGATTCGCGATAGATGATAAAAAAGATAGAAGAACTCATTCATTATTAACATTATTAAAATGAATGATATACATAGGATTACTTAACAAATTCTCATAGGTGATACCCAGCCAAGTTGAAAAGTTTCAAACTAGGCAGACTGGATAAGTGGCAGACTAATGTATGGTAGAAAACTCAAAGGATTTAGACGCTGGAGTAGTTTTAGATATCCAGTTAAAGTACCTTTTAACGTAAATTTGTGTTCAAAACCCTTACAGTCTTCATATTATGCATTTGGAGGATTTACCGTATTTAAGTATTGACTGGCCACTTGGTGGACGGCGAAATGTTTTAATTCACGTTTCAATTATAATGAACTACATCTCTGTATCCCCTATCCCTATCCCTACTAATATTATAAATGTCAATGTAAGTTTGTTTGTTACGCTTTTACGCAAAAACTAAATAACACAACATAAAACTTTGTACATATATGATGAAAGTGTTGGACGGTTTTACATCATAACTCCGATAAATTATAACCGATTTAAATAATTATGTCTGTACTATAGAGGTTATAATATGTGTTTAATTTTGCCCAAACTTTGCGTAGATCGTAATGTGGTTGGAGATAGAGGACAGAACTTCTCAGCAGACAGCAGCTAACCCCTCATCTAAAAAAAATTAAAGTATTCAGTATCGCTACGGATACTGAATACTTTAATTTTTTTTAGAACTAGGTACAACTAAATTGAATGAACAAAATCAAACGCAGACGAAGTCGCAAGCAACATCTAGTTCTCCATAAATCTGGTCTTACAGGGTTCCATTTTAAGTGAAAATATTAGATTGTCTTTTTTATTTTTGATATTATAATTATTATGACTATATGACATAGTAATGGAATTGTAACCAGTAAATATAAAACTAAAAACAGTTTGTAAAGAAGATAGATAAATAAATTCTTCTGAACTTCTTTAAAACGCGGTACATAATTTATATGAAAGAGATGATAGAATCAAAATGTTATATGTTAATGATGATAGTATCAAAACCGTTGCTTGGACGTTGATTCCCCAGCCACTCTATCTATCTATATATATGAGTGCAACAGCCAATGTCTATCGGATATCGAATCACACATGAATTGTATATCGGTTATCGATGGAACTTTGGTATGAGTTGCCGAACGAAACACAATCAATAATACGACTAATATCGGATATGAACTATGTTACCTACTTTAATTGATTATTTTAAAACTTCGGCAACGGAAATATACCTACTATTTTCATAGCAGGGCCCGTGGCGTATACATTTGTGATATCTCCTCTACTTATGTATTAAAAAACGTGACAATCGAAAATCCTTTCTAGTATACTATGATTTACTTGGTAATATATCTGTAACTACCCTCTTTTAAGAATATAATGTGTAATAACAATAGTTATTAATTTACACCCTCTATAGTGAGCGCGCAATAGTTTAAAGTTTAATATAGGTTTTATGAGTGGTCGCTGTTAAAAAAGTATATGTAAATATGTGGCGGACAGTAGTTAAGCTAGGATCCATACAAAAATGTTTAAGCTTGTTTGTAAAAACTTGTGAACCTAGTATGTATTTAACGTATTAGGCACGTATCCCAAAAAAAGTGTTCATACTATTAAAGCAGTGGCGAACTTGTTATAGAGAATTGTTACAGGGCCGTGTAATGCAATCTGTAACGAAGAAGGTCAGTCACTACGTAGGTATGCAAAACCAGTTAATTACATATTATAATATATGGGTAATTTTTTATCACATTTAATCAAAAACATGTTTCAATGACGCGTTATTAATAGAATGTGCCTATAATAAATGCCTATTTTTATTTTTTTTCATGACAGGTTAGCCCTTGCCTGCAATCTCATCTCATGGTATCTGATGATGGTAGCGCTAACCTATAAGAGCCATATCCCGGATTTGATTACGTAGGAATAATCCGACCATAGCCTATTGAGTGACTCTAAGCCTTCTTATCAGGTACATAGTGGCAGGAAGCTATGCTATACCTATACGTGCTATGAGCTGCTGTATTGTACAACTGCTCTGGTACTTTGGGAATTGGCTAACTCGTAAGCTCTTTGAAGAATTATATTAAGTCAAGGAAACGATTTTCTTGACAATAATTTCGCAAAGACCGTTTGCTTCGTAAACAACTTAAAGTTCTGAGCGTTTCTGAGCCAAGCTTTATTTTTAATGCGTAATAAAGTTTAGTATTGTAATTAAGTTGTTACGATAAGATAAGTTACTTTTTTATGAGTAAATGAAAACCATTTATCACTGGCATTTTTTTTAGCTTTAACCAAACAAAAACGATGTATTCATTGACCCTTTTTAGGGTTCCGTAATAAACAGAAATTCTTGCACTTTTGCCATGTAATTTCTAACCGTCTGTCTGTTCCTCCACGGCTGTAGATTGCTACTATTAAAAGGCTTGTTCTGACTAACTGACAGACCTTCAGACCAAACGTCTTTTCAAATTAAGAAAGATATATTTTTGAGCATCCCTACACTACACCTAAACAGGTAGAAAGTTTGTATGAAAGTCTGTCATGTTGGAAGTTATATCCATGAAACTTAGTATTTGAGCTTTAATAAAAATGACTTGGCCTGACTTATTTTTTGCTTTTTAGTTGTTAAAAAATCGGATTTTTTTTTACTTACATTTTCTTCTTGATGTGCCTCTTTCAACGAAATTCGGTGATAATTCTGATGACAACATAGCTATCTTGGTCGTATCGCCATCGCTACCCGAATCCATTTGTTTGGATACCGCTAAATGAATAAATTGACAATTTTAATTTGAGAGTTGCAAAACAATGCTAATGCCGACCGATTTGCGCAGTGGACAGCGACCGGCTTTCTTAGTTTAAGACCGTTGATTCGCTTCTCACACCTGGACAATGTTTGTGTTGTGAACATTAATTTTTTTCAGTGTCTAGGTGTTTATCTGTGCAAGTACCCATAAAACAAGCTATACGATTACTTTAAAGCTAGATGGCGGTGTGTGTATTGTCATAGTATATTTATTTATTTATTTAAACTTAGAGGCAATTACGTATCAATTGCGTAAATTTATCTGCTTTTTTGGTAAATTCATTATTTAAAGTATATTCATTATTTATATATGGAAGAAAGTGTATATGAGAATGACCTAAATAAAAGGCATCGGATATGATCTGATTGAAATCAATTCTCCCACCACCAAGGCTAAGATCAAAACGGCAAGGCCAATTACCACAGTGTTAACATAAGGTGCAGGCCACATTAGTACGGGGACATGAAATATAGTTACGCTGCGTTTTCCGTAGTACTTTTTAAATAACAAATAAGTCAACTAACTACGACACTAGGAAGAAAAATCAAAAGAGAAGGTTACTTCCACTACGCATCCTTCTTTACTTTCTGATATTACTACGATACCGATAGACCGATACGATAGACTAATACTAGTGATTCTCGATAATTGTAATACTCGTAATTGATTATTCTGGAGCATTTCTACCTTAAATAACTCTGTTACTACCTGAAGATTCATTACTTTGGATTTTAACTCTTCGATATATTTTTTTTTTAAAGTTTATAGATCCACACCATACATAACTTTTTAACTAATACCGTCACTTGTCTTATCGATATAAATGTAGATAGATGGAAAACAGACAACGCTCGTTAGTTTTACAGTCAAAAAAAAACAAAACCTATTTAAAACCTTATTAACTACAACTACTATTGTTTAACCTTATTATTAACCTTATACCTTTTTAATTCATGTTTTTGTTTGACTACAGAAAACAACAGAATAATTTGCATAATTAGTAATTACATATGCAAGCAAATAGCTATAAGTATTAAGCCTCATCATTTCACTGTATAACGAAATGACGAGCAATTTGGGAAACAAATTACCTCGCAAATAACATCATGATAAAAAAGCAATACGTTTGGCCTTGTACTCAATCCTTTTTGAATCAATGTTTGTAGGCCAGCCATGTGCATTGTGCATCACATTCGAGGAGATCGCCAAAACAAGAGAAACAAGCTCGAGCCTTCGAGCCTCTGGCTAAATGTCATCGACTTCTCAAAAGTAAGTCACCTGAATTCGCAAGATTATAGCACCAGCTCTACAGTGCACGAACGAGTGTACGTAAAATTATTTAAAATAATAAACGACATCAAAAGTCACTAAATACACAAAATAAATGTTTTGCATAATCTTTAATTTAGCTTTTTATAGGTACCTACTGCAAGAAGCGACAAAGAGTATACAAAAAGGCATATGAAAAAGGAAACTCGAGGGAACCTCTTATCTCCGTGACAGATCGCTTTCAGTGACCCTTGACAGTGGGAGAGATTGAAAGGGAAACCATTGTAGTGCAAACAAAACATTCTTACTCTATTTTATGCCACTAAAATATGTTATAGGCACATACTTTTATATCCCAACGCTACGGTAACAAATAATATGACAGTAATACTAATTTTTGTAAAAAAAAACATTAATTGCTTTAAAAATTTACTGCTTCAAAAATCTCGCAGTGGCGGCAAATAGGCTAAAAACCGACGGAGAAGTTGATAAGAGTGGTGCACATCAGCCTTTTGGAAGTAATTTAAAATCCAAAAAAATGCGGTCGTCCTGAGAATTTCTTACATTCATATTTCATAATGTGTGATTAGGTTTAGGGAGGGACTTAAACCATAATGTTCAAGACATGTCCGTTAAATGTTGACAATAAACCGGTAATTATTTGATTAGTGGTAGAATTAATGGTGATAAACTAGTGACGATTGCATATTGTCTATAAAAGGTGCAGAAGTCATTTTTGGACCTACCAATGCATAAGAATAAACAATGTGTAAAAGGTTACAAGGTAGCTTGAAAGACCACAGCTCCACTTTCATCTTTCGATATAATCTGCTTTCCAAACTGATGGTACAGTCACTATAAACAGATAGAGTTGATGTTAGTTTAGACCAAAGTGCTTTTATTTTGGGTATTCTTGAAATAAATTTGAATTTATGTGTACGGTGCTGTACACCCGAGGAAATGAAGCTTCAAACAAGAATTGCGTATTTTAGTAGTAAACAATAACTCTATTGACGCATACTTATTAACGTTACCTTTGAAATTTCCTTAGTTTTGTAACACAAAATATGATATTAAATACTTCATACATTTAACACTTCTAACAGCCAATGCTTGTATATAAAACTGCAAAGGAAATACGTGAGACACTATGTATGACTACAAGACAATAAAAGTTTTCAAGGCGCAAAAACTTGTAACTAAGGTTATCTAAGTGACCGATAGAGCGATTTAACATTGACATTGGCCTAGCTTGAGGTAAAATTAGAAACTCATTTCGAGAGATGTCTCAATCTTCTCTACATATTATAAAACAAAGTTGCATTCCGCGTCTGATTATTTATTCGCTAACTCCTCCTTAGCCACGCAATTTTCATGTCGTTTTTTCCACAGATGGTTTACATATATAAATAAAATAAATAAATATACAACGGCAATCCACACAACGCCATCCAGCCCCAAAGTAGGCGTAGCTTGTGTTATGGGTACTAAGATGACTGATGAATATTTTTATGAATAATATACATAAAATACTTATAATATACTAATAAACACCCAGACACAGAAAATCATTCGTGCTCATCACACAAACATGTTTCAGTTGTGGGAATTGAACCCACGGCCACGGACTCAGAAAGCAGTTTCGCTGCCCACTGCGCGAGTCGGCCGGCCAAATACTCGTGCCAAAGCCTAATTAAGAAATTTTTAAGAAGATAAAATTATATTTCGCAACCAAATTCACCAATTTTTCTAAAATATACCCGAGCGGGGCCGGGACGGGTCGTTAGGGGTCGCTAGGGTTTAAGGCGCTATTTTTTTAAAATATGGAGTACGCACTCCGTGTGTTCGTTATTATTAGCCTCCTAAACAGCGTGACCAATTTTAATTTCAAAATTGTAAGTACTTACAATTTTTTCTACATAAACAAAATGTAGACAGGATCACTTATAAGTTAATCTCACATCCAAGTTGTTCTACACACAACTGTGACGCAATAAATTTATAAACGTGATCTAGTAAACAGGCCGACGATTTTAGATCAGTATGTTAAGGTTTATTGCTTTAACTCGCCATAATGTTAGCAGTACACATGACATGCGCGTCTTATAAACGGTCATCTTTATTTGCAAGTTAAAAACTACACAGACATACACTAGTATCGACGTCAGTATTTTGAGTGATTTTTTTCAGAGTATACTCTCAGAATGAGAAGGGTTTGGGCCGTAGTCTACCACGCTGACTGATTGCCGATTGGTAAAGTCTTCACGCTGTTGAGAACGAATGCCGGTTTCGTCACGATGTTTTCCTTCACCGTTTAAAGCAAGTGATATTTAAATTGCCTAAAAATATTGACTTCAAGATAGGAAAGCCAAAGCTTTACCCATTAGACTGCCAAAACTTTGTCTTCTATATTAATGTTAATTAATGTTTGTGCCAAACATTTCAACCGTGCTCAAGTAAAAGAAACTGAGCTGGGGTGGTACTGAGAATTCTTTACCAGAAAAACCCAATACCAAAAAAATATTAGGCGTCCTAAGAACTTTGTTAGCTTAGGATCCGTAGTTAAACATGCAAACCAGCGGGCTAGCACAGGCAGGACCCAAAAATTTTATCCCCCGATTGTATCCCCTGACAGGGATATAAATAACGTGTCTACCTGCCGGAAACATGAAAGAGGAGAAGTTTATCCCCGTTTAAAATAACACATACATTATTTGGATATTATTTCCACTAGCGCGGCAATACTCTGAGAGTTGATCCTATGGGAGAAGATCAATTTTTATCCTTTCCCCGAGAAGATAATTGTCTCCTACCCATACTAGCCGTGCAGAGACACATGAGGCAATTAGGATTATGCCTAATTAATTAAATAAGCATCATATATAGATATTTTCCACTTTTTTTTATATCGGATCGTCCTAAACGTTAGTTACGCCAAATCGAGTTTTAAGGTACCAACATGGTGTATCGAAAACTCATTCAGTGAAGAGCTAAGCACGTTCGTTTTACACAGCTCGCGATTAATGCAAACCCTAACGAGACCCTCGACCCCGGGTAGCGCTTGAGAGGGTCTCATTAACGATCGGGAACTCGACGGTTTTCGAATTGTTACTTGAGAACATTTCTTTTGTAAACATAAGTGACTGATAAGTGATGTAATATCTTTACTATAAGTAAAGATATTTCAGGGTGGGTGTATTCGTAATAAATTCTCGTTCTCCTAAAAGGTTTGCCGACAAAAGATATAGCTATCTTAAGCTATATATTTTAGTACCGGTACGTGGCTGTCTTGTCTAGATCTAGTTATTTTTATGTTAACTGTCAAATAGACGCACCTTGGAAGAAAAACGAACTCATATGCTTTCACGGCAAACGGCAAGATATTTACAAACTTTTGAACTTTTATTATACTTATAACTAGTTGCCCGCTACTTCGTTCGCGATGAAATTTTGTTTCGATCCGCGGAAGCGCCTACGCCTATTTCCAGCACCTCAAGGTCTATTCCATGATATATACCTATGTTATCAGGTGACAGTCAGACAGAAGTACATACTCTGTAGAACTCTCTATACTATAATTTTAAATCTTTATAAAATCAAAGATTTAAAAAATACTGTTAAAAAATCTGTTATAAGTTTGCACTTCAGGATGATTTAAGCGGATGCCCGCGACTATGTCTTGTGTAGAATTTCCGGATTTCCTGCGAGCTTGAGAAGATCTCCCATAGTTCCTATGCCCTTCTCAAGAAAGAATGCTTGCGGAAAATTTCAAGTTTGTAGGCTTTATAGTTTCTAAGATTTCGTGATTAGTCAGTTAGTGAGTCAGTGGTTTTCTCTTGTGAAGATTAGCATAGGATAGGAATTAGGATAGGGTTCCTCACGTCTCACTGTTATTTTTTGTCAAAATATATAATGGTAAGTCTTCAATTTTATTATATGCTTAGAGTAGATAGACAAATAGATAGATAAGTCTTTATTGCATAAATTAAAAGTGAAAACAAGAAACAACAAAAACTATAAAAATATAGATGTAGGTACAGAAGTGTTAGATCAGTTACACGTTATGGAACTCTCAGTGCGCGAATCTTCCTTGCACATGGCTATTTTTTTTATTAAGCATAGGTATTTACGTAACACTCAGTGTGTGAGTTGTGCTCACACTAGGCTGTTTTTTTAAATGTTCGTGTTTAAGGCCTGGCATGTGTGTCGTATGTATAATGTTTCGTTAATCTTTAATTGAGGGTTTCGTTGCTGTGAGTGGAGGAGTTATTTCCTCTACCAACAATAATATTGAGCAGATCTTCGCGAACTTTGGGTAAATTAAATTAATAATATGACCTTTCCAGCTAAAGAAGAATATAAACCAGGTTGGGTATGACGGAGTTACGAAATTTAATTAACCAAAACTTTTATTGCATATCCCGTAGAAACCTTATTGTTTTTCGGCATGAAAAGTATTTATTATTTTAATCCGAAGTATATACTTCGGATTAAAATAATAAATACTTATAAATGTACCAAATTACAATAAAATCCGTTCAGTAGTGTTTGCGGGATCTGCGCAGAAACCAACAGACATATCGAAAAACAGACACGTAGCCAAATAGCAAAGAATTCCAAAAATTGCATTATTACGTTCTATTGCTTATTTCTAACGTCTCCCAGTAGGCTTCTTGCGAAAATCTTTAATATACAGAAAGTTGACAATTTTATTATATGTACCTATAGATTTAAGTATGCAAAAAATAAAATATGAATTTTGATATTACCTAATATTTATTTTATCCTACTAAATTTATTTATCCTCCTATTATGAAAGTGAATGTAAATTTGTTTGTTACGCTTTTGCGCAAAAACTACTTAACCGTTCATCATGCAACTGTGGATCTTCAACATCGTGTGGATGTATGTACGTATTCTTGGAGGTATCAGAAGTAACATAGGATATTATTTATTAAAAAAAATATATATTTTTTACGAAAGGTAAAAAAATGTTTCTCAAAAATCTCATGTATGGCTATAGGTGTAGACTATGTAACGCTCGTCCCGAAATGTACGCAGGCGAAGCCGTAGGGCATATCTAGTCGTTCCTAATATTATAAATGTGAATGTAAGTTTGTTTGTTACGCTTTCGAGCGAAAACTACTTATCCGATCATCATGAAACTTCGTACACGTATTCTTAGAGGTATCAGAAGTAATATAGGATACTTTTTATTAAAAAATATATATATATTTTTACGTAAGATAAAAATATGATTGTCGAAAATCTCATGTATGACTATAGGAGTAGACTATGTACGCTGCATCCCGAAATTTACGCGGGCGAAGCCGCAGGGCATATCTAGTAATATTATAAATGTGAAAGTGTGGATGTTTGTTACTCAATAACGCAAAAACGTCTCAACGGATTTAGAATATAGGAATTAAAAAATGAATAACGAACGAAGCATTAAAAACAAGTCCAAGCAGAACAATCGTGGGCAGAAGCTAGTATATTATAAGCTCTACCTTCGATAAAGTTGGTGTTTCACATCTGCCGGGCGTCTCGCGATAACCAACCTTCTTTTTGTGCCAATCGACCAAAGAAAAGACCAAAAAAAAACAGTCTCACAGCACCTTTGGACTAAATATGCCTCGGAAACTTCAAAGCATTGAAAACTTCATAGGGATCCGAAGGTGTAAGACAAAGGGCCTCAAGGCAGATCTTCAACTTCTTGGACATTGATCAGATGAACTTAAGGAAAAGCCCAGTCCTTTTAGAATTCTATACAGACGACAGAGTCAGGACTCAGCACCCTATTGAAGGATTTTATACAACGCTAATGTAGCTGTAATAAACCAAGTAATAAATAAAACGCTATAAGCCTTCTATTCTCTCTCAATATGACATTCCATATTAGGTTATGACAATATATTGACCAAATAAATTAATACAAGCGTAATTATTACTGTGAATTTTCGGTATAACTCAGACAATTTAGATAGGAATCGTTTGGATCTAATAAATCCGGCAACATTAACAACAGTTCGCCGCACCCTTAGCGTGTTGAACCTTAGTGTTTATGGTATGAAACACATTAGCGACATCCGTAGTGCCAGGATCATGCATAATATAATATTATATGAGTCGGTGTGGCTACTTTCTGTTTTTTTTATAAATATATTTTAATATATATATGGGCCTCATAAGAAGGCTCAGAGTCACTCAGTGGGCGATGGAAAGAGCTATGCAGAAATGAGGAGATCTGTAGTAGAACTAGAGTTACCGACTAGCTCAACGAGTTGCGAAACTGAAGTAGCAATGGGCGGGGCACATAGCTCGGAGAACCGATGGACGTTGGGGTTCCAAGGCGTTAGAGTGGCAAACCCCGCACCGGTAAGCGCAGCGTTGGTCGACCCCCAACCAGGTGGACAGACGATATTAAACGAGTCTCGGGGTGCCGCTGGATACAAGCAGCCCAGAATCGTGGAGTTTGGAACGCCCTACAAAAAACCTATGTCCAGCAGTGGACGTCAGTCGGTTGATTTGATGATGATGATGTTTTAGTAACTTCTTTTTTTAATTATTGTTTTTTTTTTTTAATTAATCTATTTAATATGTAGTTTAGTTAAACAAAGTTGCAATTTTAATCATAGCTTACGAGTATTTAAATTTTTTTGTTTGTTTCTGTACCAGGTTTTGTTGTTATTGTTTTTTTTTTAAATGTGTACAACTCAGCAGAGATTTTTACGATTGCATGAAAATTACCTGATGTGTTATAAAGATATGGCTGTACTGTGTACATATATGTATAAATATAATGGGTACCTTGCTTAAACGGTATATCTAACGCTAAAACTTTCTTAGATCGACCTGGTAGCTCCAGATATACCAATAAACATTTCAGCTTTATAATTGTATCCATGAATTTCGACGATTTAGGTAATGTATCAAAGCAAAGTTGTAAATGTACCTAGATCGATAATTATTCAAATTTATTATAGCACCACCATTATAACTAAAATTTAGAGGTCTCACATTGAAGGTTCCACGTTTTTTTCCACGTTAATTTTATTTTAAAGGTTCCATACCTATAGATATAGAAATATATATTATATAGAAATAAATATACCAATAGAAATATATTCAAAAACATAATAAGCACCGGTATAAAACAATGGGACTCACTATACTTATTTGTTATTCTAAGCTATTTAAAATTATATATTTAAATTCCCTGAAAACCCCTTATAATATCGTACTTTATGTGTGATCGTTTGTCTGCATGACACTTTTGAAAACTAATTTGATGCTTAATATTTACCTACCGACCGTTGAAGAATCAATTTAATAAAAATGAATCGAAATTTTAAACATGATCATTTCTTCCAAAAGCTCTTATAGATTCTTTCCACGTAACTCTGGGTGGAGAAGTTAAACTGCTCTACCTACCGGTAGTAAGTGAATCATACCAATCTTAAGAAATTAAATTCTTATATTTATTAACCTAGCTTCCATTGAAGTCTATTGTAAGTCTAAAATATATAAATCTAGTATAGACGAGCTTTGATGATATTTGCATAAAACAACCTTCTTATTTATTCTAAAATCCATTTATAAAACTTGTATCATAAAATATATCTTCCTGATTAGCATACCTACTTCGGTCATGACCTTAAAATGTTTTGGTAAGTATAAATTATATTAAATCAAAACATTTTTCCTTCCTCTTTTATTATTTTAGTAGGTACATGGATGCATGGGCTTCGGTTGGCTCATTTTTTTAAAGTTTTTGACGTTACTAATTTGGAAAAATTTCATAAGTAAAACGTTAACTTAATACACGCAACCGAAACAGATAACGGGATTACAATTTATATGTGAACATTTGTGAACAGAATTTCTCTTTTTTAAACTACACCTATAAATAAGACTGTAAAATATGTATGTTTTTACCGATCGCATTGAAACTTTTAAATTCACGGTAATAATAACCGACGACGGCTCTACGAGTCACAGGGGTTGATAAAGCCAATTTCTTAGCACCGGGCTGAAAGAACAGAATACCTAAGAATTTTTGGGCCGACATTCTATTTGTTTACTGATGTATACACGAGACTGGCACAGACATGACAAAACTATTTTTTTATTTTTCAGTTTATAAACCGATATCCGACCAGTTTTTTTTAAAGTACTTTTATTTTTGAGCTTGCTCTTTTTTTGAGGGTGCTCAAAATTTTAATATACTATTAAGGTAAAAAAAACAGAATTACTACAAAATTTCAGATTATACTACAAAGATTAGAACCTTATACTAAATATCTTTATATTTATATTATATATATATATATTTGTATAATTTTTAAATCTTATTTATTGCAAAACCTACCTCTTTTCTACGTTTTTTTCCTTTTACGCCATTGGTTGCCTGGAAGAAATCGCTATGTAGCGATAAGGCCACCAAATTGTACTCTCTTGATTGTATTTATATCTTTGTAACTACTTTTTGTTTCTTTGGTGTACAATAAAAGTGTATTCATTCATTCATTCATTCATCTTTCGGCATCAGGAAAGCGTTTAGTTGAACTAGACTAAATAAATGAAATCAATCGCACTAAATTAGCCCGTTACAAAAATAGTCTATAACCTCAACATACCACAATAAAAAAGTTATCCTCATTAAAGCTATTCAACAACGGGACTGTTGTGTATTTTTTGTCATTCTGTCCAATGTCTACCATTTATTGGTAATTAAAAAAATTATATTTATAGTTTGATTCATAGGAAGCAACATATAGAGTATAACGAGAATGATAAATTAAATTGAGAAAAATTTAAAAACTTGCGGGCGTTTTACGCAGCAGAGAAAAATATTCAAATAGGTAATTACACCGCCAACCACGCCCTTCAGACCGGAACACAGCATTCCAACAATGCTGCTTTGCGGCGTAAGCATGGGGGTTTGATTCCATATATCTAAATGCAGAAATCATTGTTTAATTTTTTATCACGAGTGAAGTAATATTCAACTATTTTTAAAATTGATAAGAGTTATTGTGGATCGGATAGATTAAATGAGCTATCAATGTTCAACGATAGAAAAATCACTGTGCATATAAGAGTGGCAATCCTTAGATCAGCAACACACTGTGGTGACATTATGGTAGCTATAGCTACATTCGGATACCTAAAACTAAACCTCCAAAGATTCCTCACGCTCCAAATCATAGTGTAGAGATAAACAGTGACATAACAATGAGAAGCTATCTCTTAGTCAACACGTTTAACCACCACAGTTAATGGTCAACCAACAAGGTCAGTTGATCGCACCGCGGCCTTTAAATGTTAAATTAATACCCTGCGTGTCGCCGGCCACGGGCAATATAATATTAACCTCAACAGGCATAGTGCGTGTGCAAATAAAAAATAAAACAAATAAGCGTAACTCATATTATCATTCAAACGAGTGTTCTATATTTCAGTGATATCCTTCTACAAACTAGAGTGATTTTTTTAAAGTTATATAATAAGTGGTAAAAATTAAACAAAATTTGTTGTTTACTATAAAACTTACCTTTGGATCCTAATGATATTTTTGATAAAGGTAAGTTCTAAAGTACTTAATATAGGTAATTTTAAGGTGTACCATAATTTGGCAAATAGATAAAAAACACAACGAAATATCTAAACGTTCATGCTAATAGCCTTAATTAAGGGTTCAGCTATATGGTGATAAAAGAATGAAGAATTAAAGCCTGAAGCAAATAGAAGTTATACATAATATATAATTCAATTGAGTGTACCATATTAAGGGAGGTAACATTTATCAAGAGAATACAAGTTTTTTTACCTAAAAAAGGTACCTTTGTAGGGTACAACGATATTTTTGATAAAGATAAGTTATAAAATTCATCAATTAACATTAATACTAAACCTAGACTTAACTGTCTAGATACATTTTATTAAACTTGAATAATTATGGTTTTTCTGTAGGATGGTAACTTAGTACGAATGTGATATCACATTCTAAAACATTGAATAATTATATCAAATCGAAGTCAGTGATACAATATTTTAGATAAATAAAGTTTAACAAAAAAAATTTCTATTTTTACATTCTTATAAAAAATGCCTAAGTAAGCTGTCAGTTTAAAAATGAATAAGAAATTACGCAACTAAATGCCTATGTATAGGTACATTTTAATAACCTCAATTTAAGGTTGACGCTAGGGTTTAGGCTTCACTGATCGGGTGGTAACCACAAGTATATATAACTGAGAAAATTATATCAAAGCCTAATATAATAGTATAAGAGATACTATTATATTAGGCTTTGATATAATTTTCTCAGTTATATATACGTTATAAAATTCATCAATTAACATTAATACTAAACCTAGACTTAACTGTCTAGATACATTTTATTAAACTTGAATAATTATGGTTTTTCTGTAGGATGGTAACTTAGTACGAATGTGATATCACATTCTAAAACATTGAATAATTATATCAAATCGAAGTCAGTGATACAATATTTTAGATAAATAAAGTTTAACAAAAAAAATTTCTATTTTTACATTCTTTTAAAAAATGCCTAAGTAAGCTGTCAGTTTAAAAATGAATAAGAAATTACGCAACTAAATGCCTATGTATAGGTACATTTTAATAACCTCAATTTAAGGTTGACGCTAGGGTTTAGGCTTCACTGATCGGGTGGTAACCACAAGTATATATAACTGAGAAAATTATATCAAAGCCTAATATAATAGTATAAGAGATACTATTATATTAGGCTTTGATATAATTTTCTCAAACGAAATTCTTCCTCATTCTATATTTAGGTACAATTAATAAAGTATTTTTATGTCTGCGATTTTAAAATAACTTTTATTAAGATTATTTAGAACGATATCATAATCTAAACTGACTGCTTGATTTTTTCTGTCTGTTTGTTTGTTTGTCTATTGTAATAATCTGTGCTCCTTTTTACCTAGTCAGAAAATGGTACTTTTTATAATAAATATGAACAACTTTCTGATACCTAAAACTCCATTCGGAAATCCAGTGGGATCACTTTGATTATCCGAGATAATAAAGGTTTTATCTCTATATCTAAGAAGCAAACAATTCGTGTGAAAAATTAAGTGAGTTAATAACATAAAAAATCAATAAATACAAATAAATAAATTAACAAGCAAAAAGATACACTACCGCATGTATAATACCAAAAAAAATAAACATATTAAATGAAGTAGAAGTCAATTCAAACAAAACACGAGTCTAACATTAATGTAACGTAAATTATGATAGTAATATGTAACCACACCCACATTCACGATCACGAAATGAACTTGACCGACGACGTTGACCTATTTGGATTTTGATTTCGTAAAGTTACAACTATTTCAAGTTCATTTTTAATTAAGTTGATATGTATTAAGGTAAGGTCAAACTAAGGCGTATGTATCGCGAAATAAGCAAATGTATGTTACATTCGCTTATTCCGCGATGCGTGCAAACTTACGAGCAATCCCATAATTGATCGCAAATTTGCACGCACATACGAACACAGGTAAGGACGCCTTCAGGTGCTGACAGCTGCTAAATGAAGTTAAAATAACTTTCATCTATGTCTAAGTTAATATTTATTCATCTATGTCTCTACGGTGGAAAAAATATAATTTGATAATCTATACTATAATAATTCTGACCTGATCGTACCCGGTATACAAGAATTAGTAAATTTTTCTCGGTGAAAAAAATATCAAAGTTACCTGTTACGAAAATTTAAAGTAAGTTTTTCTTAGTTAATTATTAAAACGTCACGGCCTTTAGTTGACTCGCGTAGACCTACTTTCAAAAATGCACGTACTCGTTTTCGTCATAATTATAATTAATTAGATTTCAGTATGATAATAAGAACAACGGTGAAGGAAACCTACATGCCTGAGAGTTTCCATAATGGCCCGGTAATGGGTTGATATGATGATGACGATGGTGATAGTAAAATCGAATGATTATTTTACAGACTATCGAAAATATAAAACAACGCAATTGTTTTTTTTAAATATGGTTTAACTATTAGAATCCCTGGAACCGACAGAATATAATTACAATAAAATTAAAAGAATTAAATTAAATTCATCACCCGCACCTATGATACGCTTCCGACAAGCTTCTTCCCTAAGAAAGATTTAGAATTAATAGAGCCACCACGCTTCCCCAATGCGGGTTAGCGGGACAAATGTATTAAAAGGTAATGCAAATTAACATTCTTTCTCTAAAAAGGAACCCCCACTTCTTAAACTTTTTACAAAACATTAAAAAAATATATATTTAAATATACGTTACATAAAATAATTAAACAGGAAAGATACATTTAAACCTTTGATTCAAATCACGCATACATAAAGGTAGGTAGGTAGGTAGGTAGGTACTACTTAGTACTTTATCATATGTCCTTAGGACGCGTCAGCCCTATGTTTAGCGTAGGTATATTTTATAACGTGGTTTATATATGTAAAGTGTATACCTATAGAACGTGTCTCTAAGGATCTGTTGAAATAACTGGTACCTAGATATTTCTCAAGAGAGCATACAGAACTAGTGAGCCTACTATATCAATACACATATTACGCGTAGTGTACTAACCCCTTTTCTCAATAACCTACTGCACCATGTGCTGTGCTAAAGCTCTATTAATTAACGCAATAAAATAAATTGAATAGGATTTTTCAAGCAAAGTCACGGATACGATGGCTCTGGATCTATGAGCACTCGATCTCACAACAACACCCTTTTATGGGTTAGCGACTTTCGAGAGATGCTCATAATAAGATCTATTGTTAAAACTCGAATAACATTCTCTCGGTATACTGAAAATTAAACATTACTTCCTATTATCTGCAACAACAAGACAAATATTTTGTGTTTAATATGTCAACTGGTTCTATATAGTACAACTAACTGGCAGTCGGAAAACAAATAAGTCACCCAATTAATGTCTCTTATTACTTTTTAACTGCACGTTGCACCACCTGAAAATATTCTGCTAGCAGAGGAAAACTTTGTTGTGATGCTTATAAAAACAATATAATAAATTGCAGTTTGGAATAAAAAAAAATTATAACTTTTAAATTGTTGCTTTTCTCAATATAACGACTGTTGCCATCCAATATCCTCTCAGTATTTTTGAGACAGCACTTTTAAACATATAGACACGGTGTTACCGGGTCAGACTTTAGTACATTCTATAAAGAGCTATCTTAAAATAGCAATTTTAATGCAATAATGTGTAGTGCCTCTATTAACAAGAAGTGAAACCAATAGATCTTAACAAATTAATTTCACTAAGTGCAGTCTCTTGTTTGTCTAAACGTACTGCGATGAAATTTCGAAATGAACACCTTGTCTCTAACGCAAACTGGTAGGTAGGTACATACAGTACAGTTGCCAGGTAGGTTGTAAAATCTGCATACATTATCCAGATTTTACATGTAAAAAGTACCTCTAATTATTTTCCTATTAATGTATGTTTCCGATTTTTTAAATAATTGGGTTAGTACGAGTATATACCTAAGCGAAAAATGTTTCGAATTGTAAAGAACTTTTAAGTCGTAAAAAGCGTTTGTACAATTAAAAGCCGTTTTCTACAATTGCCAAAACTACTTACGCGATAAATATTGATTTAATTTAAGAACACTTTTAAAACACTATCATAGCAAATTGATTCGTGTAAAATGGTGTCTTTCACCGTACCTATGTATATACGAACCTATTTATACCAATTCTTCACACAACAAAGCATGTTTGTCATAAATGCACGGAATGATCGGTCCTTTTATAGAAATTAAATTCAGCCGGTCTCTACCGCAGACTGACCGAACTCTACTCTTTGGATTACGCTGAATACGGCGCTAAGGTTGGGCTATAACTTGAAATGTCTCGTATTAAATTAAATAAAGAGTCTTTAAAATAATCTTTCTCTACCACCACAAGATTTGTAAAAAAACATTAAAAATTTAAAGCTTTGAATTATTGCTTTGTTTGAGCATTTAAGTAGCATTCCTTGTGACTTTATTATTACTGGAAAAGGATCAGTTTAGTTTCGAGAATTTTGTACCTAAACCTACAACCTAGTTTATTATTTAAAGTAGACATTGGTGCCAATTTACCAATGTCTACTTTAAATAATAAACTAGCACTAATGCATCTTCTATATTCTCTATTTACCCAATCCATTGTTCTGCTAACTCGTTAACAACTAGCCAAGCTTGCATCACTAACACACGTTAGTTAATTAAATTGTGATAACTTCGAGAGTGCAAATAAGTGGACTTAGCGACATGTTAAACTAGAACTGACAGCTTACCCTGCTCTCTGAGGCACGGCACACGGAACGAAAAGCCATTTTATAACGGCTTTCACTGATAAATCCTTGACATAAATATATATTTTTCACCAAACCTAAAAGTAAAATCTAGGACCTGGTAATCCGTACTCTAACAAGCTAATCACTAGACCAATGGGGCAGGTTAACAGATAACCTAACAACTTTTGACCTAAAATTAGAAGTTTACACAATCTACTTACAAGATATCCCGCGGAACCGCTAGCTAGCAATAAATAAAGTGGTTCAAAGAATACTCTTTATCTTTCGATTGAAATATAATAAATCATCTTTTAATCCAATTTATATCAAGCTTCGAACCAGTCTATCATGAACTTTGAAATAAAAGAGCCTGAAGGTGCTGGATATGCTTAAGTGATGGATATTCATTTCTTACTGTAATTTTTTGTAGGTAAAAACATTGTGTCGTCATTTATTTTAAATTTGGAACCAATGAAGTCCTACCCATTCCCACTTACTCTCCGTCGTGCCACAAACTTGTTCCACCAGTGGCACGAGAAGGAATCGCCATTCCTCGTTTTTCCACTGAATGCGGATGATGCTCTTCTTAAGTTTCCCCTTAGACTTCACTCCAACATTTTACTTAATTAATAAATAATAATTACAAGAAAATTATCTAAGAGACAACCTCTTAGACAATTCGCTAATATCTACTATTACTTGCTATAAGTGCACTCGTATTTTATGATACTTATTAAAAGCGTTTATACAACGAATTACAAAATAATGTTGAAGGATTCATAAGTATATTTCAAAAGAAATCACCCTGTAAAAATATGAAATCAAAAGAAGCAAATTTATTTTTCAATTCAAAATGCACAGACACGCGCATAGTACCCACGCTATGCGACGCGTACCTAATAAAGTGACAGGAGTCACTGGATTTTAATTTTGCATGTAATCTTAGGGCTGTACCTGATTTCTTGAAGTAGAAACATTGCAGTGTTTAACTAAAAACTATTAGCGTTTTGGTTTCACAGATAAGTCTCAGAGAAAAGCTACATAATGTACCTCTAAAACGTGTGAAGTATTATCGGTTTTCATTTACACGTTGTATATGACGCCTGGAAACCTTTTTTGTTATCAATATTTGTTACATTTGTGACAAGTGACATAAGGGACTAGCTATTACTAGTCTAACTAGTAATAGCTAGTCCCTTATGTCTAATATTAAAGCTGAACTTGAGTTATAATAATTATTTATTCCGACTGTAGTAAAGTAAAAATAATAATAATTTAGTATTATAATTGTAAAAATGGACATTTGTAAATCATAATAAGTTTAGTGCTAGAAGACACGGGACCGTATTACTTTACCAGGGATTTCAGTTTTTCAGACAGACACAAACCCCACCAAAAATGAAACCTTTTGAAATTTCGTGATATCGATGACTTGCACTTTTATCAGCTATAATAGTGATAAATGGTAGCCGTTATAACTACGTTAAAATTCATACCTAGTCACGGATATCAAATTAGATATTTCGCGATAATTCTCAACACCTTGGCGTGTTGCATAATTAAACTGTTAACACCACCAAAAGTTGCCCATGACGGCGATCTCACTTGGTGGTAAGTGCGGTAAGTGATGATACAGTCTAAAAAGGTACCGGGCTTATCGATTTCTACCCAGCATCGTACCGGAACCCCAAATCGTTTGGCGGTACATTGTCATTAGGACGATAACAAGCCATGGGCCAAGGCCTCTGTCCAGACCGAAACCAGAAAAAATGCCGAAATAAGGCCCCAACCTGGGGCTCCGCTAAAAAGACCACCACAAGACAAGATTTGTGGCGGTAAGAAGTCGCCAAGTACTAGGCCTATATCAGCCTATATGTATTCAGTTCTGCTTCTTCTGCTATAAAACGCACAATTTGAATAATCACCAATTCAATATACGCAGCGACAGTTGTATTAACTCATTGTAAATTTTGTATCGAGATGACAAGTCGCCACCGGCTTATAATAAGTAGGCAAGCCGTAGCTAGGCTTGGCGGATTTGCTTATACCTACTGGTAGATTAACCAAAGATCAACAGTTTACGTTTTACATTTACGTTTAGTTACTGTATTTACGTATGACCAACATTTTACTCCGCACGCGGTTCAAGCAGATTGTTTGCGCATTTGCTTCTTGTTTGTCTTACAAATACTATTATTGCAGGCTAAAATCTTATCTCGCTGATAATGTGCTTAGCATTATATAAGATTTTTAATCAGTTACGTAGTTCTTGAGTTTTTCTCCACCCCACAAGGAGCTTTGCAAACACCAAATTTTTTACCAATACCCAGCCTCATTAATACCCAGACAATATTATTGTCAATATGCGAAATATTAATATTGAATTGGTAATAGCCCTATAGGTAGGAGAAGCGGTGATAGCCCAGTTAGTAAGACTTCGACTTCATTATCGGGGGCCGAGTTCGAAGCCCACCTCTAATTTCTAAGTTATGCTTCAACGGTGAAGGAAAACATCGTGAGGAAACCTGCATGCCTGCCTCCATAATGTTCTCAAAGGTGTTTAGAGTCCACCAATCTAACTAAGCCAGCGTGGTGGTACGGCCTTAACCCCTACTCATTGTTGGAGGAGATCCGTGCCCTGTCCGGTCATGGGTTAATATGATAATGATGATGCAGAATATTGTCAATAATATGGACGTTTGTGCGGGTAGTCTTGGCAATAATAAAACATAAAACAACGCACTCGGAGATTTTGGACGTCACAATGTCACGAAATCATCCGGATTAACCGCGTCAGATTCAGCGATTAACCTATTTTACGAAATTGGACCTGCCTCATGTCGAAGTTACCTTCGAACCGCACCGAAATAAAATGTCTATTCTTTCGTGTTACGATTATTTGGTTGTCAAAAGAATTGATGTTCTTCCTGAACATCAATTCTTTTGACAACCAAATAATTTAAAAGAGCCGTTAGTTTAGCATTACCTACTTTCATTTAAAATTATATTTTACAAACTCTGGCCGCGTGAACTGTATATCCCTACTTGCCATGTAACGATATATGCGTATGTTGCGTGAAACCTTCTTTTAAACCAACAAATTCATGTTTGCGTTTATAATATTAAAGTATCAGTTTTTACACAAAAAAATTCCCATAATTCAAAATTTCATGAAAATCCGATCTAGTATTTTACAGTCATTTGTGAAAGGAAATAAAAGAATTATAGGTAAACTGAAACTGAAGCCTCTCGGGACGGTCATCTGCAATACGGTTATAAATAGGTTCCTGTGGGCACCCTTCGGGTTCACAAGCCTAAAACAACAGTAGAAGTATAAAGACAAGTTACAAGTTAGTACTTTCACGTATCACCTCGGCGCTCTCCATTTGTTATATCAAACATATCTACCCGGTAACACAAGTAACAAGTTGAATCTACCTACTACTTGAAAAGTTCTATTAAAATATTCTAAGGTACCACAATAGTCTTACGACGTTAATTTAAAAATTATTCATTAGCTTTTGACATTACGACTATAGTCCATTAATAAATTAATAACATTCACTGTTTGACAATCGCCCTGGGGGCGTTCTATTATAATGGAGTTTGAATGAATTCGTCTACAATTCGAGCATTATTTAAATTTTGACATCAAATGCTCAAAACAAAGTGGTAGGTAGGTACTTACACTGTCTTACGGTACACTGTCATGAGTGCTCGTACACATGCAATGCCAATGCCATAGGATCTGCTCAGCCTCAAAATTCGGAAAAGAGTTTATTCTTCGTTGTACTGAAATAATGTTAAAGTTGGTTGGTTATTTTGTTAAGACGTGAAAAAAGTTGGAAAATTCCTGCCAACATTGGAGCACCGTGGAAATCCGTCGATTTTATGCCGCTATGCGCAATTTTTTCATTTTTACTTTTTTTCCGCAATTTTAATTTGCTAACTAAAATTACACAAAACCAAAATAATTAGTTTTGTCTGAATTTAACTTAATACTTTTTTATGCCAAATTTTTAATAGATAACTTAAGCAAACCCTACTGCAAAGCGTTATAGCGAGGAAACTGTCGAAATTTTTACTGTCAAGAAAATTTTACTTAATCGTACAGCGTATAGTCATTTAATCAGAAATAAGGCCGAGAATAATATATGTTTTGTATTTATTTGTGTGTAAATAATTATTGCACGTAAATATTGAATCCATCTACAGAATTTTCTTTTTACGACTTTGATTTACTTGGAAAACGAATTTGGATAAGACCGTCGAATTGTTTTTTTTCGTTAACTTAACTACTAACTAATTTTTTGCTATTTTTCTCTGTGGTGTACATAAAAGTGTACTATTTCACATTATACACATTTGTCTCTTATGAATTAACAGAGTTAAGAACTTTATAGATTTGGTAATGCAATGAAGTGTATAGGTATATGTTCCTAAATACCATAAACTAACTTTCTGATTATTTATTATTTTGTGTGGTTTTGTGTTAGCAACTAACTCAAAAAAGAGAAGCAAAAAAATCTGCTATTTCTTAAAATGCGTTAAAATTTAAATTTGGTCTTCCTCATCTTTCATCGATCAATCTCAAAAACGTGTCTCCTCCATACCACGTGACATTGGCGAAGTAAACTGTAACCAATTTGTACGAACGCGCGCCTAAAAAAAAAAGTATAATGTTGTTTGAACTTTATGTTGTAAAATACTCAGCATCATAAATGGCTGGTGCCCAACCGTGGAGGATAAATAGGGTAACAATACCACATAATTGATAAGATGGGTTTAACGTTAAACTGTAATGAAGCCTGAATACCTTATCTACGATATTATCTTCTAAACAATAACAATTAACAATAATATAATTCTCACGCAGACTTCTGACACTATTGTTCTGCCCACTGTGTCAATGACAAAGTTAAAATGTTCATAATTCACTGTTATTTTCGTAACAAGTTAGGAAATCCTTGATAAAATATAATGACTTAAATTTAAAATAATTTAACAATAAAGTTCTACTTCTCTACATTTATTTAAATTCGCTTTGAAAAGCGACTCACACATTTTTGAAACACTAGTCATGTATGTTAATTTTGTTGTGTGACTGTGCCAGTCACTGTAATTTTATACAAGGGAAGAGGACACGAGTAAATAGCGTTGCTTTGCGATTAAAATATTCGAATGGTTGATATAGCCTTCCAGCGAATGATTATAATTGAAAGTCATGTCATTTTACGAACAAATTATAATATATTATATTAAACAAAATTTAATGCTAAATAAGGTAACAATATTTTTTTAAGTAGGTACACAGTGTGCTTTTGCACATCTAAGTCAGCATCATCATTGATCATCATATCAATCGATCATTTCTGGACATAGGTATTTTGTAAGGTGTAATGGGAGTTCCAAAATTCTTTTGTGCCGCTTGGTTGGCAATGGCATGTGTGCAAAAAAGGTAAAATCACTTCAAATCTCGCTGTTTCAATACTTTTTAAAAGAATCAGGCGTTAAATTTGTTATAGAATCAATTATTTGCGCAAGGGCGTTTAAAACTTTCAGCAGGAGCTATCAAATTAATTATTACTGGCAAATGTAGGTAGCGTTTATATTCTCTTTGCCCGGGAACGTGCTTTATGTAGGTCGTAGGCTCTGGATTCCTGTTCATTCTAAGCTACCATTTTTTGTAGATAATATAAATTACAAAGATATTATATGCTAATATCTTCTGCTATCTTTCTAATATTAGGCTAGAAAGTAAAATATTTAGTTTTTAAGCCATGCCCACATGAAGGGCACATAAACTAAATAAAATATTCAGAGGCGAAAGTTAAGTATGAACTATTTAAAAAATGAAGTATGAGTCAATGTTTTATTTTTTAGATTAGCTACGCCACCCAAGGCGGGAATGTAGTTTTTTCCACAGTTTAGATAAATAACACCAATATTTCGTACAGAGATACGAAAAGTATCGAATCTATTGCATGACGTGTGTACCTAAATAGATGCCTGTCCGTAAATAAGTTGCGTACCCTATCTTGATTTTGTAAGATTTCCGATTTAGGTGATCAAATTCGAATTACGCAACTGAGTTTGATTACAATTACAAAACACAATACATTACCGAGTTTCAACACTACGGTACAGTAGGCAACGTGAAATACATATTTTTTACAAGGTGTGTCACAGTAGGTAGGTAGGATGTCGATATTTTAGAAATTAGTTCCATGTCGACACACAAATTATTGCTAGGTAGTAGGTACATGTCAACCGTGCCACTTCAACAGTTTCCTTCACTTGTTACGACTTCAAATGGAGGAGGAGGAGATTCTCAATTCGACTGTTTTTTATTAAGTGGATGTTAGCCGACACTGTGAACAAATTTTAAGAACTCTTCTTTTTAATTTTAGATTTTATTACTCGTAAATTGTATTAAATAATTCTTGAACAGATTAGGATATATTTATGTATAATCAGAAAATAGTCGTGGAGCAAAAGTTGTTCATTTAATATTATTATACCCACAGTGGCGTGCATAGGGGTTTTTACTAGGACATAAAGAAAGAAAATTGCAAAACATTGAAAAATTCTCCTTCTATACAAATTGTATGATCTTTTAGGGTAGGCAGTGCATTTATGCATATTTGAAGGGCACGCCAATGAATACCCATCGGCATTGGCCTTAATTATCATAATTATCGTAATCAGACACTACAATAGCTTAGCTAACTAAATAATTTCTGCGGGACATAAGTATATACATCTACATAAAAGCCGCTACATCAGAAAAGCGCATTGTGCTGGTTTGGCACTACGTATCGCCACAAATCAAAAGAAGAAGAAACCTCTATTATAGAACGTCACACTCTGGATTGGCTTTCCATATTCAAATGACAGCCGAAATTTTGCCCCCATTTGTAGCTCCAAATTTGAAATACGACTCTTTGTGGCAAGTAATATTGTGCTACAAGTCATAGTTATTTTAGCCCATTTTACAACCTGTAGTAGAGCTTTTTGTGATAGATACCGTCTGGTGATATAATACCGTCATGCCACCATCCAAGCCTTAAAGGCGTGGTTGCGGGTGTAATTACAGGCAGAGTTAGAGGAGGCTTAAAAACTACGTACACCAGGTTAATAGACAATTTTTAGGACGTTTTCCTTGCATGCCCTGTGAAGTATTGCCCGGTTATCCACTTACGCTTGTTCCAATCGGCTTGTTCGGATTGGCTAGCATTGGAGACAGAAACAAAGACAGCATGTCTAGTGGTAATAAAAGAGGTCAGTGACATCGCTTAAATGCCTGCTAAGGTGCGACGAGGGTTAGGTTAGCTTGCGCAAAGACCAGCTCAACGATTCTGAGCGGAAAATGGAAATACGATTGGCATTCTTGGCAGTATTCAAATTTCTACGAAAGCATATCTTATTTCTTTACTCGTCTTATAATGTAGGTAAACATTATTCCATTACTTTTTAGTATAAATTATGTTTGTGAATTTAACATCTTAATATAATTACTAAAATTAATTAAATTTTACTGTTAGTAAAATAAAAGAGGTATTTCTGTTAATTTTATATGTTTTTTTTATTTTTTAATTTCACACACTTCTTGGTTTTTAATCGTTCGTCAAATAAAGGCAAATTACCTACCATCACGCTTTGCGCCGAGCAAACGAAGTAATAGCGTGGGACCATAATCCGAGGCGGAAGGTCGGAGTATATTGTGTTGAATAGCGGATGAAAGTTTGTATTGGATAAAACTTACCAAGTCGCGGGGAACCAATGGTTTGCTATAATTGAATAGGGAATATCACATGTTATACAACAAAAATTGATCTGGTGTTGTCCGGTTATCGCAAATGAAGCTTACCTTCAACTTCATAGTGAACATTGTGTATTATGAACTTCCGCAAAGAAATTGATGTTTTTTTATATATAGATATCCCACCTGATGGTAGGTGGAAAACCATCGCCTATAATCTATAAACATACACAATACCCCTTAAATACAATCCAGTTTCGAAAGGGCGTGTTCGAATCCCAGCAGGCACCTGTAACTTTTCTAAGCTATGGTAGTTTTAAGCTATTATAATATCACTTGCTTAACCTACATGCCTGAAAGTTCTCCACAATGTTTTCAAAGGCGTATGGAATCCACCCATCCATACTGGGCCAGCGTGGTTTACTACGGCCTTAACCCCCTCTCATTGTGGAAGGAGACCCGTGCCCTATATTGGACCGGTAATGGGTTGATCTGATGATGATGACGACACCGTACAAGAACGCTAAATGACATGACCTTTTAGTTTGTGGGGTGGTATATAGCAGCCTAAGGCTCCCACCAGACCAGACCAGACCTGTGACACTGTGTTGGTACTGGAAATTTCTTTATAAAAAAAAATACAAGACCCATTGCTCCGTTGTAAACAAGTTGCATCATTAACAATATGAAACCTTAAATACGCTTAAAAGAAACGCTTGCAGAATTAAAGGGTTACTCGCTTACACGGATTAAGCGACGCGTGTCTTGACAGTCAGAATAAATCACGTCACGCGATGTCTTACAAGACTAATCAGGTATCTTATCACTCTGGCTCGTCCAGTAAGTACCAGCACTTTTTTTTCCACTAAAAATTGGCAGAGTTTCCCGCAGTTTGATATCTGTTGAGATTGAAGAGCTGATGTGTTTTCCTTAATAAAATTATCATCATCAACAATCAATCAATCTATATTCAGTCCACAGTTGGACAAGAGGCCTTTCCTAACGCGGTTTTGCCCAAATCACCTCGTTGTTGGGCCGAGGGGTCGGTGATCGCAGTAGAAAAAATTCAATAAACAAAAAAAATTGATAGTATTGGTTATCCTGCGGACCTCTTACTTCAATACACCTAACAATTTTTTGGTTTTTAATCTGCCTTGTTTTTCAAGTGCGTATTGAAAAGTGAAAGTAGTATTACGGGAATGTGGTGCCCCTTGAGACGTGATACCCTATGCAATTGCTTAATTTGCTGATCAGATAGCCCGGAACTGTCAAGGGGTCACCTATTTGTTGCACACATGAGAAATACATTCAACCAATAATCCATAATCATAAAACCCATGGTCTTTTCTACCTACCTAGGATTTCTTAAAAGTTATTGTATTCTTGGTACGCGCGGACTGAGGGGATCTAAAATACATAATACAAACTCATCGTACAAACCTGATCTGGTTTCCTAATTAGCTTGGTTTGGTATCTAGGGAGCGTCATCTGTATTCGAGTAATAAAATGCCTGTCACTATGACAAAGGATGTCCTTCGCATATAAATCATAGTAGGTAAAGGCACCTAGTAGCCATAAACTACTGAGGTTTATTTTATATCTTCTTATTTTTTTTTTAAACCTCGTACCACTGTATTTGTTATCGCACATCTCTGAAACCGCTAATTCGTGAAGTGAACATACCTAGTTTTTTTTTCTAGTTTTTAGAACAAAATATTTTATGTAGTATTTTAAGCTTTGATATCATAAACTATATATTCAAAATACTTAAATTTTCACGATCCAAGCTTCCCATTTTCAATGCATTCGTTATTTTTTATTTAACAACTAAAATATTAAAATATTCCGTTAAAATAACTTATATGATATTGATTTTCATTGTATAGGTATATATTAATTATCAGTAGATACTGATAATTAATATATACCTATAAAATAAAAATCGAAAATTTAAATTTAACGAGATATCGATGTATATATTATTTATATGTTGGTATAGCCTATAGGTGGTATATATAAATTATCAGTAGATACTGATAAATAATATATACATCGATATTTCGTTAAATTTAAATTTTCGACTTTTCATTCATTCATTTATACTTAATAGAACGACGTTTTAATTGGGTATATTCGAGTAGAAAATGCAGGCGCCAGACAAGTAAGATATTCAAGGACCTATGTCCGTTTGGATTTAAAACAAATGTCAGAAGGAAATTCTAAACTTTTACAGTACTTATCATCATCATCATATCAACCCATTACTAATAGGTTCTTCTCCTATAATTAAGTGTTTAGGCCGTGGTCCACTTAATAATTTCAATCCGATCACACCTGTGATGTTATGAGTTCCAATTAGAGCGTTCCCAAATATTTAATTCATAATAATCCATGCAATGTACATAAAAAAGTTATTTTTTGTTTCAGGTATGAAATCCAAAGATAATCAAAATGCGAATATTAATTTGTACATACATTCTCTTAAGTATATCCGGCGCTTCTCTAGAAAGGTTCAACATTTTTGACTTCTGGACAAATTTATTTCGACCATTACCTCTGAATGAAAATGAGGGATTCGTTCCCGATTACAGTCCGAAAGATGGACAGGAATATGATTTCATTATTGTAGGAGCAGGCTCGGCGGGCTGCGTTTTAGCTAATAGACTGTCAGAAGTTCCACAATGGAAAGTACTGCTTCTGGAATCCGGGGGCAATGAAAACTATTTCTCCGATATACCAATTTTTGCTCCATTCCTTTCAATAACTCCGATGAATTGGGGCTATACATCTCAACCGGAGCAGAAAGCCTGTCGAGACCTAAGAGGACACGTTTGCTATCTGCCAAGAGGTAAAGTACTAGGAGGTAGTAGTGTCTTGAACTTTTTAATTTACCAAAGAGGCCATCCCGAGGACTACAACGATTGGGTTCGGATGGGAAATAATGGTTGGAGTTATAAAGAGGTGCTGCCATATTTTAAGAAATCCGAAAATATTAGAATAGACAAACTTAGGAACTCAACTTATCACGGTTCGGGAGGATATCTTGATATCGATTATGCACCATACAATTCTCCATTAAATTATGCATTTAAAGAAGCAGGAGAAGAACTTGGTTACGAATGGAATGATCCTAATGGAGATAATGTAATCGGATTTTCAAAACCCCAGGCTACTATGAGGAATGGAAGACGATGCAGTTCATCCAAAGCTTTTTTAGAACCAGTAAGATTTAGAAGAAATTTAAAAGTTTCCAAACATTCAACCGTGATTCGGATAATTATCGATCCCTCAACGAATGTTGCTAAAGGGGTTGAGTTCATAAAAAACAATAAAAGGTAAGTTCATAGCCTCTTTTTTGTTATTACAAGTGAAGTAGTTTCAAAACATACAAGTATTAAAATTATCGTAACTCGTCAATAAAAGTAAAAGCCAGTAAGAGTGTATGTATAAATAAAAATTTTAAAAGAATTAATTCGTTTAATGGCAACTCCCCTTTACCCAAATAAATTATCTTATCGACCATTAAGTTAAAACTGCAGAATTTAATCAAACTCGATATAACTTTGGTTGCCGGATGTTATGGTTAATTTATAACGTTTTAATGGCCTGTAGATATTCAAATAAATGCTTGTGATTTCCCATGCCACTGTCACACCTTTGATACAATAAAGGTATTAATATTATTTATTGAAATAAAAATATAAAACTGGCCAAGTCAAACTCGCGCACGGAGGGTCCCGTGTGACATACTGAATATCATTATCATCATCATATACCAATTACCAGCCGCCTACAGGGCACGGGTCTCCTCCCACAATGAGAAGAGGTTAAGGCCGTAGTCCACCACGACGGCCTAGTGCGGGTTGGTGGACACTTAATATAATAACTACTTATTGCGCTTTATAATTATTCAACCGCCACGAAAACAACGAATAGCATTGATATTGTTGATTTCTAAGAAATAATTTAATAACATAGGGGGTGAATATGGTATTATCTATATTTAAAATAAAACGGCAACGGGTCAAATGCTGTACATTGAAGATATTAAAAAAAAAATTTTGGGGGTCTCTATAACCGATACTGAACACAAAACTGCATTTTTTTCATATGTGTCTGTATGTCTGTATCTGGGCCGCGCATCACGCTGAAACTACTGAATGAGTTCAAATGAAACTGTACGATTTGGGTTAATACTACGAGGTAGAACATAGGATACTTTTTGTTCCGAAATTCTGCTCAGTTCTTTTGGGAAAGGAGATGAAAGTGTTTGACGATTTATCGCCATAACTCTGTCAACTGTTAAGCGATTTTAATAATTCCTTTTGTATTGGATAGGTTTTACTATCAGTTCAGATTTGTTTAGTCTAAAATGTTAGTAATTGTCTTTAAGCATATAATAGCCTTTGGTTTAGCATGTCCTTCAGCATACGAATCAACTTACAACGCCATTTCGATACTTCCTTTAACGATTACTATTCTTTGTTAGTGAATTTGATTTAGGACTGATTGGTATTAGATTATAATTCAAATTTCCAAGGGCACCCATCCATTTACTTCCATGAACGTTGACAACGTTGCTTACCCAGCGCAATCGACTAATATGGAGTGCTGCTGTTATGCCACACATTATTTGCAATCATTTGTTATGGGGAATTAAAAGTATTTTGAATAAGGCAAAACGGGAATAGGTTCGCGGGCGGTCGTTTGCGTTTAGCAATGTTTACGTGATTGATGGTTTCTAATAGTGAGTGATTAAAGCTCCAAGAGTAAGAACAAGCATATTATTCGCTCACACCTCAGTCGTTTGTTTAAATATGTTGAAATACTATCCGTACTTAATATCAAAGGTTTAAAATTTTTATTAAAGGTTTTCAAAGGTTTTATAGTTGCCAGTTGGCACTACCGGTACGATTGAAAAAACTTTACGTTCAGTATTTCATTTATTAAGGTAAGTGTAATATATGTAGCATGTAGGTACGCTGCGTCCCGTAATAAACGTGGGCGAAGCCGCAGGGCACATCTAGTTAAAAATAAAATCCTGATAAGTTAATAGCTTTGTGATTTCAAAAGTGTTTAAAAAGCATGAAAATAAACCTTTTTAAGCATAGTAAAATTATATGGCAAGCTATATCAGCAGATTTCTTTTTCAGGAGAAAAGTTTACGCTCGTCGTGAAGTGATATTATCAGCTGGATCTATTGGATCTGCTCAACTTCTTATGCTGTCTGGAGTGGGTCCGGAAGATCACCTGCGAGAGTTGGGCATCAATAATCTAGTCAATCTACCCGTCGGTTACAATTTGCAAGATCACGTCACGTTTTCAGGAAATGCATTCATTTTAAATACAAGCGGACTTTGTGTAAATGATGTAAGTGTAGTTGCCTTATCTCGAAACATCTGTAGATACTTTTATTTGAAACTCCTAAGTATTGATCTAAAAAGCTTGTGAAGCCTTATAACTCCAACAAACTAAATGTCCAAACTATTTAAAAAAAATATATTTAGTTTCAATCATCATTTTAACGCATAGGATATTAATCTAAAAGAACAAATAGATAAACTTTAACATATTATTTGGAAACAGTGAAAAAAAACGTGTAAAATTAAATATAACTAAACACCCACATGCAATAATGTATTTATTTATTTAATTTTTTCATTACCAGATATTAGCGGCATCACCAGCATCCGCAGTAGCCTACATGACGGGACAAGGGCCTCTGACCATCCCGGGTGGTGCGGCCGGCCTGGCCTTCACACAAACGAAATACGCGCTAGATCTAGCTAAGGGCCGGCCGGATATTGAACTGGTGATGGGCGCAGGATCTCTCGCTGGCGACCTACTTGGAATTATACGATCTATGCTTGGTATGATTTGTCTAACGTTCATTCTTACTAATATTTTAAATGCGGAAGTGTATTTGTTCTACCTATGTCGCCTATGCTAAATCACGGCACCGATTTTAGTTCGTTATCCAGTTATGATGGACTAAATAAATGGGTTACCTTATTGTAGGTGAATCGGCTATAAACACAGCAACGTTTTGCAGTCAACGTCCTACAATATGCCGTCCTGTGACTATTAATCTAAGGTGTAGGTGGTAAGCCTCAGGTGCCAGTAATTATACTGGCAACCACGTCTTGCAGACCGGAACACAGCAACACTGCTTGGCGGCAGAAATAAGCATGGCGGCATTGAATTAAGAATATACAGAATTCTCATTCCGCCATTATCGTAAGCAGTGCATTGTGTCCAAAAACAGTGTAAACGCCACGCTCACACTCCACTTTATACACGCGGAATGTTGCTAAACTTTTTGCCATGTTAACAATGGAGGTAAAATAATAACTGTCATCTGCTAAATGCATACCTTTTATAATATGCGTATCTATACTTATTACTTATAATAAATCTGTAACTGGAAGATTTCTGTACATTTAATTTATTTTGAAAATTTTGACCGGGGGATGCTTTATAATCGATACTGAGTCCAAAACAGATTTTTAATGAATTTTTGTCTGTCTGTCTGTCCGGGCATCCCGTGAAAACTACTGAACGGATTTGAATAAAATTTTGTATAGTTGTAGCTGATATTCCGGGTCAACATATAGGATACTTTTTATCCCGATAAACAGTAAGTTTCCTCCCGGAAATGGGATGAAATTTTTTATCAATTTTACTAAATAACTCCGTTAAATTTGAATCAATTTTAATAATTCTTTTTTATTTGAAAGTTTAAGTATACTATCAAGCATGTATTGTCTTATTTTAATAAGGATTTGATAAATATTGTTGGAGATAAAGAACATAACTCTTCACATATAACAGCACGTCGTAAGGCATAGGGGACAACGACCGAATGCATGCGTACGATCCCGGAATATATGAGCTATTCCGGGATGGTACGCATGCATTCGGTCGTTGTCCCATATGCCTTGCGACGTGCTTCTGTTGATGTCTGCGTGACGGCTTCTGTTTATCCCGGAAAAGCCAACAGCTCCTACAGGATAACATCGATTTTTTTCCGCATTTGTCTTTCAAATTCCGCGCATCGGAGTTTTAGATTGACGTTTTTTAGATGGGCATAGTTGAAATATTATCAAGCTTTTGAGTTTGTTTGGTTGAATTTCGGTATTATATTGTAATAGTTAAGTCGCGCTAATCTCAGAAATGCTGTTACGTTTTCGATTTTTTTTGCATTGGTAGCATTAATTAAGGCTATAAAACATCACGCTAGTACCAATGGCTACCATCATTAATAAATAACGTTGCAAAAACTACAAAAAATATCCTTTTTGAGAGATTCCGATGCGCCAAACAACGGAAATATGTAGTAAGTATATCGGAATTGTTTCTTTAAAACAGTCCGCGACGGCATACGACTACTTTTTGAAGTTGACTCATTCGCGGTCGAAGACGCACGGGTCCCCTAGTATACAATAAGTGAGTAACCGCTTGTTCGAGAAACACTACTCAAGTGGAGTGGGTTTTGATGCTTCAATATTAGTCGTGTAAACGGTTTCTTTATGTTCTTAATTCTTTGCATGGTGGACGGTGGTTCTGTCACAAAAAGCGCTACTAATCATCGATAAATATTGTTAGTGATACTACTTAACGCATTTTCCCGAAAATACACCAATTTTGTTTTATCTGGGAATTTTATAGCCCATATTTTATATATTGTAACGTATACCTGCACGGCTTCACCAGTTTAACCGATATTAACGAAATTTTGAGTACAGATAGCTTACATCCTGAAGAAATGATACTTTTTATTTCAGCAAATAAAAGGTTCATTTATAAAAAAAGCGAAATGGTATACTGACAACAGTATATTGAAAGATGTTTATTAATCTAGTATATTGACAGTTGGTTGGAAACATTATTTACAATCATGTTTTAAAGATAGTTAAAATGCCTTTATTCCATAATAAATAACTTCCAAACTTCCGAATTGCATAGTGAACACGGTCATAGAACTTTTCATAAGGGGAAAATAAACGGTTCATGCGGCAATTAAAAAAAACAAAAAACCGAAATGGTATTCTGACAACGGTTTATTGAAATAGATATATTAATATATCTTGTATATTGATTGACATTTGGTTGGATAAATTTAATTTAATCATGGTTTTCAGATAAGTTATAATGTCTTAATTCCTTTATATAGGAATATACACGGGCTACTTTCTAAATACTAAAGTATTTACATAAAATTGGTAACCTATACCTATTTTTTATTCCTAAGTTACCATAGGAACTGAAATTTACATCAGAGAGGCCGGGTAAAGCTAGGAGATTATAAAAAAAGCAATATTTGCAGGTGTCACGGATAACTGGTACAGAGAGGTTTACGGTTCATTACCGCTTGAGGATAGGCAGCGTTCGTTCGCACTCAACCCCATTCTGATCCGCCCCCGCAGTGTGGGGCGAGTCACGCTACGCTCCGCTAACTTCAGCGATCAACCGAAAATACGTCCCAACTACTTTGAACATCCAGATGACTTGCAAGCTATAAAGGAAGGAGTGAGATTTGTAAGTGTTTTGAATTGTACGTAAAAAGCCCTATAGAAATAGTGTAGCAACTATTACCAAAGAAATAAAGGTACATTAATAAGCATAAGCATCTTACAGAAAACAAGAAGAACGAGGTCTCACTTTTAAGTTCAAGTAGACTTTCGCGTAAAGTTGTTCTTTAATCGATCACCAAAGATCGTTACTACGATGAACTACTTATACTAAGTGCTTATATAAGTTATGATATTAAAATTAAACCAACCTATTTATACCTATTGTTCGACGGGTATGGAAATGAATGATTGATGGATTGAGAAAAAGCGAAAAGTATGCTTCCGCGTTTCAAACTAATCCATTCGCATTGCAATCGTTTTTCTCCATCTAATGAATTACAATACTATACATGGTTAGAACTACGTAGTAAGTACCTAACTATAAAGGTAGTTATTATAGTAGAAAGAGTGTAGAGTCGTAGACTACCGTAATTTAAAGTGGTTTGGTTAGAGCGTGAATTTTGTTACCCCATTATACATAGTTAAATCATTATCCTGTAGCAGGCGGACAGACGGGCAGACGGTTTCCCTATCTGAATGAAACTGTAGTCCAAGAGTACAGAAACACACACAGTTTTGCACGGAACCCTAACCCAATGATATGACAGCCCGACTAACAGATTCTTTCATTATTACTACCTACTCAGGAAAGAATCGTTAAATTGAAAAATTACGACTTTTTTCGTAATATATCCTGACCAGAATCTTCTGAATGTCCTTTAAAAAAAACCGTTTTCAGTTATTTAATGGTTAGGTATACCTAACCTAACATTTGGAATTCTTCGCATATTAGCGTACGTATTGGCTGGTAACAACTAGGTATAATTTGACCATTTAGGTATCTCATAATATTTTACGAAGAATCGTCCTATTACGCAATCTAAAAATTTCGTAGTTATGTATTGGCTACGCCGAAATATATTCTTTGGCATATTTCAACGGAAGCTAGAAACCCTTTAGAATTTTTAAACGGAAAACTGCGTGTTAATATGTTATACTTATTTTGTATTGACAGGCTCAACGAGTCATAAACACAAAGGCGTTTCAGCGATACGGCACGAAGTTGCACAATACACCGTTCCCGAATTGTGAAGGCTTCCTTTTCAACTCAGAAGCGTATTGGGAATGCGCTATCATGCAGACATCGATAACTTTGGATCATCAGGTATGTGCTATAATGGCGTACCTACTGTAAGCTTGAATTTCCTTCATTCTTTATCGAATAAAAATAAATATACACTAAATCTAATGGAACATTTGTATAATAACTGTGCTATTACTCGGAGGTGAGCGGTGGGACATGCAGCAGTTTTTTCTAATGCAGTACCACCCTTGCTAATATTTTGAGTGTCATTGTAAATGTTCCTAATAAAGATTAATTTATTTAAAAACACGTAGAAAAATCATATGAAATGTAAGGGCAATGCAAAATGCATTGATCATTACAATCTCCGCTAACTTATCGCGTTCTCCTGCAGCCCCGAATATAACCAACCATCCACATCGACTTTATTTCATAAATGAATGTTGCACACTGCAAAAATTAATAGGAACCACTTTTGTTTACTTTTTGGTTTTTGAAAATTCTATCGGTATATAACTTATACCACTTGAACTTCACTTCATCATATCAACCCATTATCGACCCACTACAGAACACAGGTCTCCCGCCACACTTGGTGGTAGACTACACCCTTGAAAACGTTATGGAGAACTCTCAGGGATGCAGCTTTCCTCACGATGTTATATTATGTCAATATATAGGGTACACAGAATGACTATTCTGCACTTAAAGATAGATGAGAACACACAAAAAAGAGCAAATACGTTAACAGAGCTAAATAGCAAGTACCTGCAGAACTAGAAAAATTTCTGACCACCATGTCAAAGGAAAAGAAAGGAAGGGCACAACACAAAAAAAACTTATACCACAACCACTTTTATATAATTAAATCTTAATAACATTCGAGGAAAACTGGGAGAAGTCTCTATTATAGCACGACAGAAATAATACAACACAGAAAATACCACAGAAGGCGGAAATTTAGCTCGATACCAATGGTTTAATAACGAATACTTACTTAGAAGAGCTATCAGTAAGAGATTGACCTCGTAGGGTATCTCAAACATAATCTTGAAAACTTACTTCATTCGTTCGCTAACAGTTGCTATGTTTTATTACATAGAATCTAGGAGTAGGTCATAACAGATTTATACAAATGTGAACTGCAAAGATCAAATAAACAGCTAAAGTAGGTAACTAATATCTTAACTTGAACTTATCACGCAACGGTAGGGTTGCCAGCTATGGATTAGTTCGTGATGTCTCGTATAGTTTTTTAAATGCCTCGGTGGTAATGTTACTAAATTCTACTACGGATCATGAGATCCTGGAAGGTCCTTAGAGCAGCGTAGTGTGTCAATGCAGCCATTGTTTGCTAAATTCAAATTCTTTATTTGGAAAAATAGATAACTGTTTAACGGATACTGACAGTGACAGTGACAGTTGAGAAAAGCATCTCAGTTCTTCAATATTTTCTATCTTCTCATCAGGAACTAGGAAAATTTTAACATTTTACCTTATATAATTTTATTTGAGAATAAATTTATGTTTATAGTAAAACAAAAAAAAAAAAACTTATATAATATAGAGAACCATGTCAGCAGTATGCAGCAGTGGAAAATCAATAGGCTGAGGCTGCTTATGATGATGCTGATCATGTTTCACTTTACAGGTTGGTACATGCAAAATGGGGCCAGCAGGTGACCACACAGCAGTGGTCTCCCCGCGGTTACTAGTCCACGGCATTCAAAGATTGCGGGTTGCAGACGCTTCCATTATGCCGAGGATACCGGCGTCACACACACACGCGCCTGTGGTTATGATTGCCGAGAAAGCCTCAGACCTCATAAAAGAAGACTGGGCGATTCTTTAACTTTCAAAAAGACTTAAAGGAATTGTAGAAAAAGTTTAACAAAATTGGACAGGAATTAAGTGTAACTTGTTTAATAGAATACGCCACGGACGCCAGTTGCCACAAAATAAAAATTCTACGTATCAATGTAAACATTCATACTTATTTCGCCATTTAGCCACAAAGTAAGCGTACCCTTACGCGTTACTCAGGAAAGCAGGGTCGTGTCCCACTGCGCTAACCGGCCGTCATAATATTATATTAAAGGTAGGTATAATTTTAATACACGAATGAGCCGTGTGGTGACGGAAGATCAGAATACAGTTGTCACCACCCCCCTCTTCCGCGGGCGACTAAGGGAATATAACGGAGAACGGCATATAAACATAAATAATGCTATGAAAACGTTTGCAATCATCGATTTAAATGAATATTTTTCACTAATAAGCATGCGGACTCTAATTTAGAAAAATCTGAAATGTATATAAATAGAATGTTCGCAACATAATAACATAACGATTGTCCAATTAACATTGTTGTGAAATAAAATTATTTACAATTTTAAATCAACCAATAAAACTTAAAAATAATCGTATTTTTAATCCTTCCAACGAAACGAGCACGGTACCTGCGCGTGACGTGAGTCAGTGTTCAAGCAAAAATTACCAACATCGTTCTTTAACCGATTAGTTTATTTTTATCTAAATAAAAATAATTGAAACGCAAAATAAGTATTAAAAACCAAATGATCCTCACAAATTACGGAATTAAGAACATAGAGCTACTGTTCCTGTTATCCTTTTGTTTTCCTTATCCAAAGGTTGCCTGGAAGAGATCGCTACGAAGCAATAAGACCGCCTTTTGTATACTTCTTCTGTCTGTTTTTTTTATTCTTCTTCTGTATTTTTATTTGTGAACAAATAAAGAGTATAAATCAATAAAAGTAGAGAAACCGTGGACACGACTAATATTGAAGCATCAAAAACCACTCCACATTTGTAGTGTTTCTCGAACAAACGGTTAGTCACTTCATACCATTTATCAGTTGACAGTAATTATATTACCTCTAATGTTCTAAAGCGTTTACCATAAAATGAGAAAATGGGGAAAAGTTTCTCAGCTAACAAAAATTCCGCGGGTGTAAAGTGAGACGTGCACACAATAATGGCTAAATGAGGATTCGGTATGTTCTTCATTTTGTGTCACAAAAGGCATCATGTCAACCCATTTCCGGCCCACTACAGGGCACGGTTCTCCTCCCATAGTGAGAAGGGGTTAAGGCCGTAGTCCACCACGATGGCCAAGTGCGGATTGGTGGACTTCACACTCCTTTGATATCATTAGGGAGAACTCTCAGGCATGCAGGTTCATGTTTTCCTTCACCGTTAAAGCAAGTGATATTTTAATTGCATAAAAACGCATATAACTTAGACAAGTTAGAGGTTCATGCTGGCATTCGAACTTAAATTCTTTACTTTTTTTCTTATTTCATGGGACATCAAGTAATATTTTATATGGAGTAATAACAGAATTATTTGTATAATGCGTTATTAAACACCACCGATATGTCTTGATTCATTTCCATAATATTGAAGATTTAAAAAGCAATCTGTTCACTATATTGGAATATAAATCAGCGCCATCTATTAGAATACTAATAAACTATCACGGACCACGAATGAACTACGTCGTGTTTGCTGTATAGTACGGCATGATATTGTTAGAATTTCTATATATTTATTGCGCATCCGTATGTTTGTGTTCAGTGTCAAGTGGTTGATGAATTCACTACAAATTTTTACATTATGTTGCATTGTTTATTTATTGTTTTTTGTTGTTGTGCTCTTTTTATTTATAAACTTTTTAACAGAAAATTCTGTTTCAGAACCAATCGTGGCAGAGTTCAGCTATATACCTATAGTATATTTGAACATATTTTAAATACTAGTCATAAAGATAATTAGTTATAAGCATTACTTATTAATTAAAAGAACTAAATTAAAGACTTGTTTCCTTTATTTTAATTTTTACCTTAGCAGCTAACATTGTAAGAAGGAATATTTATTATTTAAATATGTGTAAAAAGCCAATAATTAAACTATAAACCTACCCAACTTTTCTAAATATAATATAATAATATATATAACATGTAAGAAATAACACAATTTTGAAATATTTTAAAATTTTAGTTTATTAATAATAATTATACTTATGTGACTACATACTACAATAATTAATATCTTGTTTATGTCGAAGAACGTCCCGTTTTGGTTTTCCTATTTAGTTTCCTGTACAAAAAGGCTAGGCGTTTTTCATACTCTTTCCACTTAGTTGGTCTTACAAGTGGGGTTCCAGTTCTTGCCCACATTTTTCTTTTTCGAAGCAATATCTGTGAATAATAAGCATATAATTTAATATTTACTCTTAAAATTATGTTGATTACATTGATAACAGGTTCAGGTTTGTTATCACTTACCAAATACTCCCAAATAAAGTTCCATCAAATATATTAATATTAGATTTGACACCTGTTAAATGAGGTGTCATCATTCTCTGCCTTTTGATGTCCTATTGTTGGGCATAGTCTATATAAGGAGAGAGGGTTTTATTGCATAGAGCCACAGTGCTGACCTAATGTGTTGGCAGGCTTTAACTATTATTGTCACAGGTAGGTGATAATATATTACCGGCTCACTAAAGGGCCGAGGTCTCTTTCTGCTTAAGTAATATTAACCGGGCTTAATAGCATATTTTATTCACCAAAGCATGTGGGAGGTTAACTCTAATTTCCTTATTTAGTTGCTAGTAATGTGTGCCAATACCTATCAAATTTAGGCCTGAACAACCAAGCTAATTTTGTAATTCCCTCTCTTCCTCTTCTTTTTTGTACTGGGCTGTTTTCCGTACATAAGCACTGTGCTTGTTGTATGTTGATAGAATCTTAATTACTACAAGACAGAAAATTATATTGATGGTACTATCAATATAACTGTGGTATTTCACAGGCTGTAATTATTACTACATATTTTTATTATTACTGTTATGTATGTATTTTTATTACTATGGCTTACATGATATTCACTCCCTGTTACACCCCTTATCCATGATGGTACAGAGTATAAAGTTTTTACTGGATGTAAATTTCCAGGTCCGAGAATGTCAATATAGTCATTCTGACCAAATAATGCCTTACGCTCAGTCCAAGGATTTGCTGGCCTATAACAAAAGTATAAAATATATGAAGGAGTTGTTACATACAAGTTCTAAGTTTTATTGGCTGTTTCAACAGTTTTGCATAATTTCAGTGATGATATATTTAAAATGATCTAAACTGATATTACTAATAGGTGTCAGTCAATTATCAAAGAACAATAATATCCTGAAAACTTTATTTTTTCTTATAATATTAAGTTGTATTAGGGATAACCATTAGATAGATAGATTTTATTTGAGAAAACGAAAGATGAAATAAAAAGGAAGAACAAAATGATAGAAATAAATGGGGTAACATACATACTACAAATATACCAATAAAGGGTTAGTGCCTAGCTAGTTAAAGCCATAAGAATTAAAATTCAACACAGTTTTAAGTTGTAGTATACTACTACTATGATTTTCTTAAGAATGTTGGCTTATAACTGCCATACTCCTGGTTAGCCTGTTACCATCTTAGGCTGCATCATCTTTACAATAAGGTAACCTGGTAGTCAAGTTTAAAAAAAAACCAAATATAGTGGTTTTAACTTGATATTAGTAAACATATAAGCTAAATATACAATGGTCACTGCAGATATATTAGTAAAGCTGTGTCTACATATATTGATCACCCTTGCCACCACTGCCACACACAACACACTAACAAATGTGTTTATCACAGACATCACAGATATTTTAAATTCAATGTGATACTAGGAGCATAGGGATATAGAGCTATTATTTCCCAACAATTACAGTCCATATGATTTGGAGTTAAGGCCTTCAGGAGATGGCGTCTCAGCAAACAGATTTTAGAACGCTGCAGAACCTAGTGGATTAAAAACTTCCCGAAAAAGGTTACAACAGTGGATGCATTCTGGGCTCTGGCTATGGCATCATTATGATGATGATTATGATATAATTAAAAATTATAAACTTAAACTTAATAAAACATCTCAGTGTGGACTAGAATCATGAAAGAAGCTGCTTTTCCAACCATCGCTAGTCAAAGAGGCACCCTAAAATAAACTTGACTGATTATATAATTCCGATAATTAACCTGTATTCTGGAATTGGTAATCGTTTCCCTTCTCCACGCGGCATCAAACCTCCATTCCAGATTTTCTCTTCATAACCATACCTCCTTATAAGACGAGATTTATCTGCGTGATATGTAGTTCTAAAAATATATAAAAAAGGAAACGGCATTTAATAAAAAACAAAACATCAGCTAATAAAATCACAAGTAAAAATAGGCCCAGGATTTCACTGCACTGAAATAAAAATCCTAAAATTCATCTAACCTCACAATATTTACTGTTGGCCGCCAAAGAGTTTTTAATATAGCAGTTTTAAGCAATTCCATATTAAAATAGTAACATGAAGAACTTCTTCTTACTAAGTAACTAGGAATTGAAATAATTTTATTGTTTTGTTTTATAATGTATTTCCGATTTCAAATGTTTCGAATTTAGATTTTTTTTTTAATATGGCCACAAATCGGTAAATAAATTATTATGGCCTCTGGATTCAAGTATTTTCAGATTGGTGTTTCTGTGGTAGACCACAGAGCACATACTGGAAAGCTATGAGTATACAAGCACTAGGTGCCTAGCACCAGTCAGTCCTTTAGACCTTAGACTAAATCGAATTGTTTTTATTCTCATTGCGTGATACTATATTAAATTTCGATCAATGTTGTATTCAGTATTAAAAATGCAGACTTTCAAGTTTCGAAATCTAGCAGAACCGTAATATGATATTTTATTTAACTTAAAAATAAGGTTAGGGTTCCAAGGTGCCCGCACCGGTAAACGATGGCCGCAGCGTTAGTCGACCCCAAACGATGTAGATAGACGCCATCAAAGGAGTCACTGGATGCCTCTGGAAACAAGCTGCCTAAGGCTGCTGACTTTGTAAGTCCTGAAATTAATGTCAATCGATTGATATGATAATTATGATGAAAGACTCTTACGGAGCAAACAGGATACAAGTACTATTATTAGGCTACCTAGCTCCTTGCATGTAACTTAGCTGGGTAGCTTGCATTGCAGATTGGTAGCAAAGTGTATTAGTAGCCTACGTACTGATACAGCTGTCTAGACTACAATTATATTTTATAAGAATATTATGTAATTTAAATGTATATGTTGTAATTTATAATTTCTTCCATCTATAAACTCACCACCAGATCTTCGGTTATGTACTCTCTAAGCACGTTTCGCTCTCCGACACCTGTACGTTCTTTAAGTTCAGTTGGTAAAATAGATCGTGAATTCGCAATTGTTTTGAAATGACACTGTAACTTTACCTAGACAGAGACACACGGAGGTAAATTAGTCATGTTCTCTTTTGGGTAATTTTTCAAAAAAAAGTGATCGTTCCGGTTGTACTTAAGTACAATGGGTTAATGTTACCCAATTTTATTCAATGCCAAAATAAATTACAAAAAAAAACAATTGTCTATATTTCAATTAAACAAAATGGCTGAATTGCTTTGAATGTTATTGACTTTTGGAAAGCAAAGTTTAATAAAAGTACGTATTTTAAAGTAAATAATTTGATATTTAATTTAAAATCTAACGCATTGAAATTATAAACGTGCATTAATTTCACAATAATGATTTTCCTCGTATCTGATAGTACGCGCTTGTGCGTTGTTTGTTTACTTGTATCACTTGTATGTTTTTACTTTCTACAGTTAAACACCCCAGTGTTTGTTTTCAATTTCCACTTTATTTTAAATATTTAGTTGTTTTCTTTATAATTCTTTGTTGTAGACCCTCGAAAAATGTCTAAGAAGGATCCAAATGATCGCAACGAGAGAAAGTTGGATTCTGGCGACTACGAGAACCTTATATCTCAGCACAGCATTTTCGAATCGTCCAAGCCTAGGCATCATGAACTACCGAGTTTTCCAGGTTTTTCTAACGCTGAAACTCAAACAAAACAAAGTGATTTAAAAACTCAGGGACTTCAAAGTAGCCTTGGACCATGGCACTACAATCCATGGTGGATGTTAGCGAGCACTTCGAGAAGTGTTCCGTCTCAAGATGATTACTCAGACAGTGACCAAGCTAAAGTAAAGCAAGAGCCTAGTAGGGCCGGTACTCCAGATCGTGATCCATTACAGAATGACTTAGAACAATTACAATCTACATCAACAGCTCCAGTGGGTCTAGACTCATTTTGTGACGATTGTTCAGACCCATTCTGTGATTCTAGTGTGGGAATGTGTCGTAAACTATTTCACTGCCCTCATTGTAGAAAGAGCTATCCCACAATTCTTGAATTCAACACACACTTAACAGGAGTGCATCCAGCCCAAAAACCATTCAGATGTCAAATCTGTCTGGAACCATTTTATAAAAAATCACATTTACGAAGACATTTAGACTCACACCACACTCGTAAAGATGTAAACAAATGTTCAGTGTGCTCAAAATATATAAAAGATAAAAGTAACTTACGTAAACATATGCAAGTCCACACAGGACGGGTTCCTCAAAAACAATTCAAATGTGACTTGTGTAACAATAAGCGTTATATGTCTCTCGATAGACTCAATAATCACAAAGTAGTATGCACAGGAGAGAAAGTACTGAAGTACTGCGATATGTGCACCAAAGTGTTCGACAATTCAAGATCTTTGAATAGCCACAAGAAGGTACATGCAAGGGAGCTAAAATGTGAAATCTGTGGTGAACAGCTACGCTCTTTAGAGCAATTTAACAACCATAAGATGATTTGTTTAGGAGGTTCACAAGAAGCTGGTAGTAGTGGTGCAGCAAATACTGCAGGAGCTCAGTTAAGCCGTTGTTGTACACAGCCAGGACTGTGCGAACATGACAAACCAGCGTATTTGAACATACCCAGCTATGCTGCTGGTCGTGTTCTTGATGCTACTATGTCATCTCTTAAATCTGAAATGAACTGATGACATATTTTATGTCAAAACTTTACTAATTGTAAACACAAGTTATTCTGATTTAATTTTTTACAGATTACAAAATGGTTAAATCAATGACAGTAATAATTTACACATTTGAGAATTTCACAAGACTGATGCAAATATCCCGCCTCACAACTTGCTTTATTATTACCATTTAAATATAGGATGTAGCTAGTAAGTAAATGCAGTTAGAGTAAGTTGATTACTATTTGAGCATATTTAAACAATAATTGCAGCATCAACTGCAGGAGTTGATCTGTTTGTTTGTCCACATGAAGTATATATCAGTATAGTTGCTGATGTTAAAGCACTATACTGAAAGAAAACATTTTATGTGAATTGCATATTAATTCCTGCAACTGCTGTTTTGATTACTAAATGATGCTCAAATGGTTGCCCACCTTTTATTTTGTAACATAATATAGTAGAAAAATAAGTTTCCACAAATCAGCTTTATTTAATAGCAGACAAACCAGACCAGACTTTGATTATTGTACTTTTTAAAATGACAGATAACATAATTTATTATTTGAATGTAACAATGCCTTGACTGATTTAGAATAATAACTATTAGCATGCAGTATTACATTAAACTTTTTTTTATTTTTCTATTTTGTAAAATATTAAGAGCTATATTTTTATTATAATTTTTAGGAGCCATAATAACAAACATGACATAACATTGCATATGGAGCAGCGTTTTTTCACACTTTGACATTTGAAAAGTGCTGTCATTTAAAGTGTTTCAAAACACTACTTTCACTATCCCAACGTTATGACATGTTTTTTAATAAGGCACTAAGTGTATAACTTAAATGTCGAGTTGGTCAGTGGGGACACACCTGAGCAAATTCTATTTTTCCAGTGCTCTATTGTACATTTTGCTCCAAAGACATCTAAAAATGTAGTTTCATATGGATATTGTTAGGAGTGTAATCTGAATATTTTCTAAAGACAACTATATTATAATGATACTTTTTTTGTAATGTTAGATCTAGGCAAACTTTGTAAAGTGCAATGACCTTGGCTAAGCCGTAAACATGTTGTAGTATATGGAAAGATTTTGTTGGATATCAAAGTAAAGCAAAATATTTATTCTTGAGGTGTTATACACTAAAAACGATTTCTTAAATCTATAGGGTAAAGTTTTGGACTCATTACACCTATGTAAATGCAAAAGAATACAATTACATTTTATTGTTTAGTTAGTAATACTTAATTGTAACTTGGTAGATTCTGTTTATAATTCTTATAAAGTAGCTGAGAGGCAGCCCTCATATAAGGCCAATGCGTCAGCATTTAACATTAACATCAAATTGTATTTACCCTAATATATAAATATACTTAGCCTTATTTTTGTTGCAACAAGTTACAATTGAGTGGGTGCTAATTGAAAAATGGAACTAACTGCAAGTAGGACTTGCACATGTAGGGTTCTGTACCAAGGTACAATATGAAGTATATATGAGTATCAACATTATTATGATCAAACAAAAAGGATCAAAAATTTTATACTGAGGCTTAAATTTTCAATTTTATTTTACTTTAACATTTGTTGTCGTAACAGTAGTAGAAGTACTCTGAAAATTTCAAGTCTGTAATGTATAATAATTTGATATATAGTTTGATTATAGGCTTTTCAATATAGTTATCAACTCTTGGGCTACAGAACCCCAAAAAGGTGCAATATTTGATGGTGTAATTGGTCTTTAATATTACAAATTTTGTACTAAATGTCTCAGAACTTAGTAAAAGCAGGCGTTACTTTGCAGAAGTCTGTGACATACAAATCAAACTTTGATAATAATCCACGAAGAATAGTGCAAGCAGAAAGTTGGGTTACTATTATAATGGAAACGATTCATGTGTTTCTTTCCTTCATACATCAGAATCAGAAGACATGTGCACTATACTAAGCAGTTCCTTTTACACCACACCGTTATTTAAGGTGGAATACAGAGTTCACAACTAAGCTTTAATTGGGAAACTATATCCTTAAATATGAGCTAGCACATTTCGTCCATTGATGCTTCGATACTAAAACATCATAACAATATTGACTTAATGTTTTAAAAAAACTCTAGATCCGCTGCATTTATGTATTGTAAGCGCCTCTAGCGTTTTTTTTTTGTGAAATAAAAACGGTTGCACTAAAAATAGATTAAAAACGAACTTAAAGCTGGGTTATTAAAAGTGGATTTTAGTATATAAGCGTCAAATTCGAGGTGTAGAAGGAACTCCGGCCATACTTATAAGTTATGATTCAGTTTTCAAGCAGATTAATGTTAAGTATTTTAGTTATATATATAATTAATGATTATTCTGCGCATGATTCTTTTGAACTGCCTTATGTTGAAGACGATTTTTCGTTCGTTAATTCAACCATTACACAAAACTTTAACTAAACTTGATGTGAGTATAAATTCTTTTAACGCTTCTGTTGAAAATATTATCAAATCCGGTCGATGAGAGAATTCGTTCCTGACCTTTGTCAGTTTGTCATATAAAACAATAATAAACAGTTGACATCATAATTTATTATTGTAACATCGCACTCTGACTTTTAGATAAATTAAAAAATAAATTGTAAGTGGATATATGTATTTAATAACAGAAGATAGTGTAATGAGTATGCTTAATTGTATTGTGCAATTATAATAATTAATCAAATGCGTTTTTTACGTCGCTTTTCAATACATTTGCGAGAAAAAAACAGGCTAAACTTTCAAATACGCTATTGTATATAACTGACGCGGCGTATCAAGACCGCGTATTTATTCTGCGTTTTATCATCCATCCACATTATACGATCATCATACGCGTAGGCGAAACATATACAGAACAGATCAGGCAAATGATAAATATCAATATGTTGCTACGGTTCCATTTTCAATGAAGCCATTAAATTGCTGCAGCATATTACCTTTCAATCTGAACTGAGGGTGTACTTAACATTCTAGCATTTTAATAGTTCGTTATAATATAAAATGGACTCTTGCAACTGCATTTTGGCAAACCCTAACCATCGAGTGCTGATTTCGAGAGTTGTTAAAAAGGATAGGAATAATTTTATTCCTAACAATTTTGTTAAAGTTTTGTGTATAACAAAAATAGTAATGCAAATTCTGTTGAACACTAAACCTAAAATTAAAAGTTCTTAAAGTAATAGCATCCTTTTCACTATGTTCTTTGCGGATATGGATAGCACTATTTTAGACCGTCCAATTAGTTGAGAGAGGTGGCAACAGAATTTGCACTAATGGGTGAATAGTATATCAACAATTTTATTATTGCTTTCTTTATGTCCTAATAATATTGAAATCTTTTTAAAAAATTATTTATTTTATAACAAGTTAATCAAAAAATGAGACTTCTATTTCGAGGCTTTATATTATTCATGTTTAGTTGTTGCTATTTATAATTGTTTTTATTACTTACATGTAATGTTTATTTTTTAGTGTTACGAATTAGTTTGTACTGTGTGTAACCAAAATAATGGGTACCTAATATATAGTTTTTTTTTTTTATAATTAATTATTAACACATTATCTAAATAATCCATAATTTAAAATGTAAATAACGACTACAGATATAATGTTTGATTTAACTGGCAACGCATTGGAAAAACTTAAAACCATACAGGAAAAAAACGTGTATTTACTTACGCTAGTAAGAAGTTATGCTTTGGCATTAATCACTATGTATTTTATGCATTCAATTAAATTTGAACTGAGCGTAATGTATAATCAACCTACGAATAAAAACGTTAAAAAAATCATTTGATACTTCCTAACATACAGAAAGCGCGATCAACTTTTGTTTTTTCTGAGACTGATCTGTTTTTTATATCGTACCAAAAGTATAATATTCAGGAATTTATTATTTGGAATTTTCCAACACCTCTATTATAAAAATTCGCTTACCTTCAATCCGTAATAAACTCTGCCCTAATCGCGCCATAATGATTCTCATAAGTTAAAAGAGAATTCTCCAAAGAATTTATTTCTGCATTTCCTTTGGGTTAAGATTTTCCGTACTAGTTAAATAAAACACTGTATATTAGTTTACCATTTGACATAACTCTTTGAGTTCGGAGCCGTAGTATTTAAGGCTTTAGTCAATTACATTTTTTCTACTAAGACAATAATGCGCGCATGTTCAGTTATATCTTTAATGCGACGCAACAGTTTTTGAATATTAAAGTGGAAAAAACTAAATTAATATTAAGAACACTTCAATTTTTCTATTACTTGTAATATGAAAAGGATAAATTATGAGTTAAGACCTAATTATTTAAAATTAAATCTATCTAACCTTATTTATACATAACCTTTTCTTACTGTAGTAGAGGAAAAAATCAGTAAACTAAACTACCCGACGCTATAATTTTTCTAGTAGCAACGACAATATTTAACCAAATAACTAATCTACATCAGTTTCTTTGAATTAAACCATGTAAATGATTTATAGATCAATTAAATATTATTATTAATGAGAGTTATTGATCGTTTTAATATTAGATCTTAACTTTATTTTATTCAGTAATTAAAGTTACTGTTAAGGAATATTTTTTTTATGTTCGTGTATAATATCTGCAATATTAAGTTAAAATTTATTTTAAAAGTAAAGGCACATTTATAGTATTGAAAGAATATAATATTTTTGCCTACCTACCAATTTAATGTAGATGAAATCATATTTCTCTGTTTTAATTTACAATAGACGTTGTTTTTCTATGAAAGCAAATATTTTTAATTAATTGTTGCAACTTTGTTCATTTTATATAGTATTTAGAAACAATTTTGAGTCGTTGTAAAATTTTGGAGCTCTATATAGACCACCGCAGTTTTTTATGATGTGAATGTGAATACTGCAAATAATTACTGTTCTTTTCAGATTTAAGGAAACTTTTTTTCGATAATGGTTTTTTATTTTCGAATAATATTAAAATGAAGTAGGTACTAAACATTTACAATCAGTACAAAGGTACAAACAAAATTTCTGAATAATTAAAATTGTTAAAACACATAAAATAGCAGTGTAGTATAATTTCATTATAACTTATAGCATGGTGTTAATTAATTTAACTTACGCACCTAGAATTAAGAAAGAATGTGTTCATATGAATTTAGTTATTACATAGAATATACCTAGTTTAATCTCTTACAGTAGTGTACTAGACTGTAAAACAGTGCAATTTCTTGGTAGAAATTTCTAGTATTTTCCACCGAAATTTAATGCTAACTTTAGTTTGCATTAAGAATAGGTACAACCCTAGCCAAATAATATTAAAAACATTCATGCGACTGGAGACAAATGTGCAAAATATTACTAAGTAATAAACAGATCTATTTCACTAAGGTCGTATGTTATCCGGATTACAATAATATGAAATAAACGATTGTCACGAGTTACTTTCTTAGTTTACGTTATTCATCATTTATTTTGTATGGTAAAAGGAAGATAAGAACCCTCATTTACAGTAATTTAATCGGTTCATACAAAAATATACTACAAAGAGAGTATAGTACTGTTATTTGTGTTAATTAACAAAACTACTGGCTAAACCAGTCATCTATTGTTGTTATTCGCACCTCTGACGATAAATCTGAGCAATAAATGATAGGTCGCACTCCTGGACTTATCAATTTACGTCGGTTCACACAATGGGCTTTATATAATAAACGTGGCATAACGTCGTAATACTGTATTCCGAAGTTATGCCACGTTTTTTAATCAGGGATAATAGGTTGCGGCAGTGGCGCGGCGCCTGTGTTGTACTTCTGCGGCGTTCTACATAGAAAAATTCATGGTATACAACATCGAGACTTGCTGCAATGTTGCGGCGCCGCACCGCCCGTGTGGGCCGCAAATGCGAAAAATTAACAGTACAGCACCGTTTAGAGAGGCTGCACACCGCACGCGCCTTCATTCTGCGAACTAAGCCGAGTGTACTGCAAACAAAAATATAGGAACCTAAAAATAATAATCGGATGGCTGCTCATGCCAGCCTGCATGCATGCCTTTTTTCGAGTGTCGCGACATAATATACTGTTTATTTTTTGAAGACTTGTCGAATTATAATAACAGAATAATCTGTAGTACAATAAAACACTTTATTAATAACCATCCTTTTATTCCGAAAATTATATAACTATAGTATACCGAAATCAAATAACAACTCGTCCTCTTTTAACAGCTGCTTTGACAACTTTGGCTTTTTTCTCCTTCTTCTTTTTAGAAATATTCTCTCTTCGTTTATTTTGTCTATCTTCCTTTTGCTTTTGCACATTCTGAATTCTGCCTTCCCATTTCTTTTGACTTACTTTTTTCTTATGTTCCTATAAATGAAATTATTATGTTTACAAAAAGATGTGGAACTTTTGTATTAAAAAAACAACCATTATAGAAAAAAATAAAATCTAAATTACCATTTTTTTAATAGATTTCTTTAACAAAGTTGGATCATCTTTGACTTTTTCTCCTTCAGCTTTTTGAAGAATATTTTTCCAAGCAGCCTTCTCCTTTAACTCATTGGCTTTCTCACTGTCCACTTCAGCTAACTTTTGTAACTTTTCTTCCTGCTGTTTGAGATTGTCAAGAATCTTTTTGGGATCTTTTTGTGATTTACTTACTCTGTCTGAAAAAATAATTTTGTAATTTTATAATGCATAATTTTATGCATCACCTAAAAGCTCAAACCAAGAAATATTCTTGATCCCAAATATAATTATGATGGTTACTATACTGATTTATTATAACAGCATTACCTGTGTGTATTTGTACTTGAAATAATAATATTTTATGTGTCTTAGGGGTGAGAGTTTGTTTGGATGGAGGTTTGATACTTAATCAGGCTAAAACAGCTGAATGGATCTAAATGAAATTTGAAGGTATATTATGGTCTGGAATAGCACATAGGCTACTTGTTATCCTGGAAAAACGTAAAGTTTCCATAGGATATATTTATTTTAGTTTGCCACAGAGCAAAAGATCAACATTATTTTGTGCATAGTGGTAGTTCAGAGGTCTGAGAATTATATAGGTATCAAAATTTCTATGCAAACAAAGTAGGGGCAACAACTAGTACATACCTCGTTCTCCAAGCTTAGCAAAATCAAACTTAGAAAATACTAGTTTTCCTTCATTGTTGAAAATTGGCTTGGCTGTATTTACAGCAGGTTTGACCTTTATTTCTTTGTCTTCTGAAGATTCAATAGTTGCTTGGACTTTATGTTTATTCAGTTTCACTCTTTCTCGCTTCTTTATTTTCTTGTTTAACTTGCTGGTCAAACTCTTCTTAGCAAGTTTGGTTTTAAGATTGAAATTATTCTGCGACTTCATTTTTCCTAACTTTTCTTCAAGTTCTATGATGCTACGAGCCCTCTTTGGAAGTTCTTTTTCACCATCTTGTTTAGTCTTATTGGTTATTTCAATATCCATTTGATTATCTTCTCCTAAAAATTAAGTAGGTACACTTTTAATTAGTGACTAGTGAGTACTAGAAGAAATTAATATTACAAATCTGATTTCCTTAGCCTCATGGTTTGAAATATAGGCCTGATATATAGATAAGAAAAATCAGTCATCAGGGTGCGATGGAGAGATCTTGCTTTTTAATAGGCATAGCAATGCCACTCATCAGCTCTCAGCATCTTTCGTTAACTCTATCATAGATTATAGTTTTCATAATAAATAAAGCTTTAGACTAACCTTTTTTCTGTATTGGTAATGAAAACATTGTGAATAAGTTTTTTACGAAATTCAGTTCTTTTGTAAGTTCCGCCTTTAGTTGACTTTTTTTCATGGGTTTCTTCTTCGGAGTCATGATGTTTTCAATTCGAAGTTTTCAATCGTTATTTTTTAGGAATGCACTCACTTCAAAGCGTGCCTTAATATTGAATTATTCAATGCAAGGAGGTAAGGTAAGTAAAATAAAACTTGGCTAATGTTTTACTTCAAAACAAATAATTAAAATACCTAAATCCCATGGCAATTTTTAGGTTAGAATCGGATTAACTAGTCTGTGACACAAATTAAAGAATGAGTCTGTGATCTAGATGTGGAAAACCTGTGGTGATTTATGAACGGCAGTTGAAAGGTATCCATAATTAACAATCTGTGCGTCCTCGGTGCCACAGATGAATGATCTGTGCTAGACAGTTTCTCTTTCTGTTGCAGACTGCAGTGCAATTTAATTTAAGAGGTCTGACTCTGAGATTTTAAATTAAACAGTAGGTAATGCAAAAAGTGGGATTGTTTTTTTAGTAAGATTATAGTTTTTTAGTACCACCAACAAATAGGTAGTAATGGCAAATCACGAGATATCCTGCGGCTTGGAATATATAATCGCGCCCGACCTGCAAGCGTGTTTATCGGAAGCTTTGCACGCTAATTTTGCATTTATTGTTTTGCCGATTGTTCATCCACGTTTTCGCCGATCATTTCTGCCGTCCGGTGGCACAGTGGGAGGCTTTACAAGATCAGATATGATATTGTCACCACAAGATTGGAACAGCAGGATTGTGGGAAGGTTATCACATTATTTAGATCCCGATTCGGCATCTCCACTTGTACGCCAACGTCACGAAGATTGTCTAAATGAGGAACTCGCTTATTGTCGAGGACTGGGCCTTCCAGCCGTTATGTTAAATTTGCATTCAAGAAACGTCAATAATTTGGCTAGAAACTTGCACACATACATGGACTCCAGGTAATAAAATAAAAAAAAACAACAAATAAATTTGTGAAAACATTTACTTTAAATTTTATATTTGCTGGCAATTGGTGGTTGATCTATCTTAAAACATGTCTATTGTATTATATAGTACTACCATTGCCAGAGAGATGGTCTGCTTTATTTAGACCCATTCCACAACATAAATTATGTGTACAAAATATCATTATCATTATCATTTGGGGCTTTTTAAGTCAATTTTGCTGTGATTTCTATAAGATTGAGCCTCAATTTTAATACTATTATTGGTTGTTTAAAATCATTCTAAAATGAAGTTCATATAAAATAAGAGTGAATATTTTTCAGAAATTTGAATTTGATTATGTTACAGCCAGCACCCAACACTTATTTGGACTTGTGTACCAATGCTTTGCCAAAGAACACTAAGAGCTCAGGAATCTGCGGATAATGACAATATTGAGGCTTGGAATGAGCCTTGGTATTGGTGGACTACCTTCCATGAGCGCATGGGGTGGGATAAGAGAATTGGTGTTGTAGTGGAAATACCAGCTGACCTGCCTCCACAAGAAGTACTCAAACGTTGGCTTGGTGAACCAATAAAGGCTATCATTGTACCAACTACTCTTTTTCATAATAATAAGAAAGGGTTAGTATTATATTGGGTTTATACTTTACTTTTTACTTTATATAATAAGCAACTGTTGCCCGCAGCTTCGTCTGCATTTGATTTTGTTTTTTATGTGGCATTAAATCTAATTGTAGTTCTAAAAAAAATAAAAGAAATAGCTAAGCCTTAAATGAGGGGTTTGCTTCTGCCCGCTGAGGAGTTCTGTCCTCTACCTGCAACCACAGTTTGGGCAAAATTAAACACATTATAACCTATATAGTACAAAAATACATATTTAAATTGGTTATAATTTGTTGGAGTTATGGTGTAAAATTGTCAAACACTTTCATCCCCTCTCCCAAAGGAACCGAGCTTAATGTCGGAATAAAAAGTATCCTATTTTACTCCTAACCTCTTCCAAGAATATGTGTACAAAGTTTCATGAGGATCGGTTAAGTAGTTTTTGCGTGAAAGTGTAACAAACGAACATTTATAATATTAGTAGGGATTTTACTTTATATAAGCATTGTATAAAGGGAACTTCAATTTGTTAAAAGTTCTGCTTTTGATTGTAACTGTTTGTATTGGTTTTAAAATGTTAAGCTACTTTTAGGAGGTATACTACTATGACATAATAGGCTGCGGATGACAGATAGATGTAAAATTTACTACACTCAAAGATATTGAATTCATGTGCATCTTAGGAACATAGCATGGGCATTCTTGGACATAAATAACTGAAAGTAATTGTTATATTTTCTTTCTAGATACCCTGTTCTATCCAGAGCACATCAACAAGTTGTTGTTAGCATGGTAGAACATGACGCACAAGTTATAGTCAGTGGAGCAAGACGGTCAAATATTGAATACTATTTGCAATATTTGTATAGATTATGGAAGAAAAGGCCATATGTTGCTGATGATCCTATGCTCAGTTATGCTAAAGGGTAAAATATTGTAAACTTTCTTATTGTCAAACCATTTGGCCTATTAATATGGATTTTTCTAAAAATGCTTTATGAACCTGTAGTTGTTTACATTAAAACTAATAACTTTTGTTCTATGACTTTTTTTCATATTGATAGTTGGTAATATTTAATATTTTACATAGATATCAGAAACTCCATTACATAGATATTGGCTCTATTGTGCGTGCCAGCAGCTGTTTGACAACAGGGGCACATATTTGGTTTCACAGTGTAATATAACTTCAAAACTAACATGATTTACTATCTTTTTTGTATGAAATAAATTAATACTGAATTTTGTAAAGTTGCAGAATAAAAGTTGTTAGTTATAGAAACTACCAGGTCGAGAGCTTTCTGGTATTTTTATTTAACCTTGTATATATTGCATTAAAACAATTCTCATTAACATTATATAAACAACACGTATTTTGGATGTTTACTCATTTTTTATAAATGTTTTTCTCAGGTGGGAAGATTATCTACAAATACCTCTACAGCCCTTAGCAGACAATTTAGACACTCACACATACAATGTTTTTGAAAAAGATCCTATCAAGTATGACCAATACCAAAAAGCAATCGCTCAAGCATTGAATGATCTTCAAAAGAAGAGAAAAGAAGAAAGCATTAACGTAAGTACCTAAGTAGAGAAATTATTGTGAAAGTAGAAAACAATTGGGAGCCTTTACTGTACATAATTCTTTACTTCTATATATTATTAAATAACTTTTCTTATGATTTCCTTTTCATTTTTATAAATTTATTTCATTCATTATGCAATAATTACTTTTAATGCAATTAAATTGATTAATGTTTATTTAGAGTACATTTTTAGAATGAAAGCAACACTGAAATAATCAATACCAGTGCAAAAGAAATCATACAAGGCGATAATACATCAAAAGAAAATGAAAGGGCAATTACTGTAATGGTACTGGGTGCAGGAAGAGGCCCTCTTGTGAGAGCCACACTAAATGCAGCAGATATAACTAACAGTAAAGTAAAAGTAAGTCCATTTGAACTCTTCTTTTAATAGTGATTATAGGTGGCAGTGATTGATAGAGGAATAAATAGAGAGAGTAGCTCTATGCTTAAAACATTGTTGTAAAGGCACTACTTCTAGTTCTCATTGGTGCTCTGATTTGCACCCATAATCAGCTCACCCACTGCACCAATCATGAAAAAAGGCATAGATTTAGCTTGAATGCTAGAGACTGACAGGGTAGGTTGCTTTTTATCTCACCCAACCTACACCTACACCCAAAAACTGTTTATGTATAACCTATGTTAACCATATATCCAGTTAAAAAAAATAAACTTGTCTATGGCTTAGCTGATAAACCAATCTTGACATAATTCTACATAGAGACAGGTTTCAAGCATGGGATATTTTTTTTTTTCAAATACCTAAACAATATGGTTAGAGTTTAGAACAGCAAATTTTCCTCCTTGAAGGTTCTTCCCACAAACAGGTGTTGTGATACTATCACGATCTTTAGGAGCCGAGCAAATGTAGTAGTAGAGCTGGCGGAAGTGTTAACTTGGGTTGGGCTAGTATAGTGCAAGATAGTTTGTATGGGAAACTTACTGAAGTTGTAGGTACGCGGACGAAGTTGTGGGGAACCGCTAGTTGTAATATATGTGTACAAAACTTTTGTTTAGGTAGTAGCAGTAGAGAAAAATCCATGTGCAGTAGTGGTGCTTACTGCGCAAGCAAAAGAGGTGTGGCGTGACCGTGATGTCTCTGTGATTTCTGGGGATATGAGACAAATAAACATTTCGCCAAAAGCTGATATTATTGTTTCAGAACTGTTAGGTAATGAACAGTTAATTTAAATTTTTTACCAATATTCTTATTCATATTATAAAAAATATTTAAAAAAATATGTTTATTTTAGGATCATGGGGAGACAATGAACTTTCACCAGAATGTTTAGATGGTGCAGCGGGGCTCTTGAAAAATGGTGGTATCTCCATACCCAGAGAGTATAAATCATATGTTGTCCCCATATCCTCGGCACGGCTTTGGGCGGCTGCAAGGGTAGCAAACCCGACGAACGCACAACAAATGGAGAAGAACCTCGAAACTCTTTGGGTTGTTTATATGCAGAATAAACATGACATTGGAGAGATAAAAGTGTGTACTGCTTTATTTTAACTAAGAAATACTATTAAAAAATTCTGTTAATTCACATTGATGTCAGGGCTAACCAAATCACATAATGAACACTATATAATTTTATGATAAATTCCCCACAATGGGAAGAAATGTCTTTTTGCACTTAGTAGCTCAATTGTAGCTCATTTAAACATAGGTTTATTGGATAGAAGCAGGCGTTTTTTATAAACATAGGTTATTTAATATTAGTAGTGAGGCGCGATGCAGTTGATCGGACATATTGTGTTGAATAGCGAATCTCTCACTAGATACTAAAATTCCAAAGTTTGTAAACTGAAAAATGATGTTGAAAAACGACAATCTTCTGAGTTTCTTACCGGCTCTTCTCGAAAGAACCTGCCTTCCTTACATCAGAAGTTAGACGTGAAAGAAGTTGCGGTGAATGGAATTTTATATAACTTGAATGAAGTTTGACAACTTTTTATAATTCAATATTTTATTTTTAGGAAGTGTTTGCTTTTGAACATCCTGAGAAAGGTGTAAAAAATCATGAAGGCCAAGAGTTATTAGACTACAGAGGACTACCACTTACTGATAACCGAAGATCAACAACTCTCAGATGGGAAGTTCAACAGGATAATGTCATGCATGGTTTTGGTGGTTACTTTGACTGTTTACTGTATGGCAAAGAAATAATAAGCATAGTACCTTCCACACATAGCCCAGGAATGATATCGTGGTTTCCAGTTTTTATACCAATTAAGGTGATTACTAATTTGTGATTTTCCTCTTTTTGCATTATTTTTATTAACAACCTCTCTAGCACAGTGGAGAACAATATCCGGTAGAGAGACACTTTTAGAAGTTATAGTTTATCAGTCGGCAGGGATGTGCTGCCAAGCTTTTAAGCGGTACAATGCAATGTAGACACTGATTAGGTGAATGTGTTTAATATAACTTCTATACCCCTCATAAAGCCTGCTACCATCGTTTAGCAAAAGAAATTGCAGTCAGTCAAGGACAAACTTGTAGTGGAATAAAAAATGAAAAAATCTGAAACTAAAATAATTTTTATTGCATTGAAAAGTCAAATTTTTTCTTACAGACGCCGTTAAGAGTACTTAAAGGTGACACAATAACAGCAACTTTTTGGCGTTGCATGAATCCTCGAAAAGTTTGGTATGAGTGGATTGTTGAAGTTGGCAATCAAGCTACTCCACTGCACAATCGCAATGGGCGCAGTTCGGAAATGTTATTATGATTCATTGCTCAAAGGTGTTTGAATAGTTTCGCATTTAACCCGACTTTATTTCTTCCAAAATAGCCTAAAAGTTTTATATGATGAAGCAAATATGCGGGATTCGAATTCAACCATAAGCTTCCAAAATATAATAACATTAACTGGCACTCAAAGTCTAAATCAAGATGAAGTCAACCATCAAAATCAATCAATTGAAAAATTGTAGGCTTTTAATGTAAATCTACTAAAATTAACAAAACAATACTTCAGCCTCAATGACATTTGGCCATATTTTTGCATAAATTTTGAATTTAAATCAAAGAAAAGGCAAATGAGGGTTAAGTCGAGATATTCTAAAAGCCCTTTAAAAAATCCATTACATTATATGAAATAACGAGAAATACAAGAAGTGATGTTGATTTCAAGAATTTTTATTTATTGCACTTTAAATTACCTAACTAAATTTTATTTACAACTAGAATTCACTAGGGTATTATTTTATTTAAATACTACAATACAAACTGGAAAATTAAGCTTTTGTGAGTGGAACAATATTCATTTCTCTATGGAAATCATCAATATTTTGGTCCCACCTCTTCTCAAAATATATTGCTAAAAAAGAAAAATTTTATTAATAAAAATATAGTGTATTAGATTTCAATTACATTATGGAGACAACCAAGGAGTTATATATTTACCTTGTAAAAACTTTGCATTATTCCCTGTTTTAATGGCCCATGGTAGGTAATATTTTAAATAAAGTTGTCTATGTTTTGGTTTAAGCCTTGCTGCTCCCCAAATACCTCCACCAATACACATAGGAAGTTTTGTTTGAATGCCTTCAACCCATTTGACAGTAACCTACAAAAAATTAAGGGTAGAGGTATTTATTTTGTAGTTATATATTAATGTACAAGGTCAGTTGGAAAGTTAATTCATAATAGAGAACAACTTGTGTTCCACAATATTTTAAAAAAAGGATCTAACCCACATTGAGGTAATTGCAAGAGATGTAAATAAAGAAAAAAAGTTGTGAGACATATAGGACTTGGTCCGTCTACTATAACTGTGGAAATCTTAATGACAAGACAATAGAAATGCCCTTTAGCAATTTAAGTGTAGAAAACACTTATTGCCAAACAACTGTTCCTAGTGGCTGTATTACTAAAAGTTTGGAGTGAAAATGCAACAACCTGGGAGACAACACCCACCTTGTATTAGAGCAAAAGAGGCAATATAGTTTAAAAATACAAACAGCCGCTATTGAAAAATTGTCTTGCATTATTACAGTATACAGTGTATTATTACAGTACATTATTTCTAGTAACTTATTATTAGGATTTCTATGATATATAATTTTAAAAAATGAAACAATTATACATATGATAATTATAGCTTCACTTACTTCACCCAACATGGTAGTCTTCATGAATAATGTAGCATGAACTAAATCATGAACCTCTCTATATCTTTGCATGACATAGGCTAAATCAGGGTCCTCTATGAATTGAACTGGCAACCGTGAATCAGCTGTTATATTATTGTCTTTCATGAAGTCAGCGTATATACGACCTACCGTCCTATCAGGCATCTTGGAAAGAGTTTTGAAGCAGATTGTTTTCGAATTTATGCGTGGCATTTCCTTTAATATAGTAGCACCTTCAGGGCTCTCAAGCAATTTTGCTCTCATATATTTAAGGGACATTTCCCCAGTCACCTCCCCTAGGCATGCGATCATATCACCTCTATGTGGGTCCAATAATGCAACGGCTGCTGAGCCCACTGTTAGTACGGTTTTTTGGAAAAAATTGGTAGGTATATAATTTTTATATAATTCATCTCGAAAGCATAATTTTTCTCCACTGCTACTAAATCTTCTCATAAAAGCAGGCCTCATTGTAACACCAGTCAAAAATAAATTAAATTCTATGAATACCTACGCACATCAAAATCTTTAGTTTTAATTATGGTAAACATGAAATGTTCAATTCAATTCAATTCTTGTTTATGGCTTTTGTCTGCGCCAACTGGGCACAAGGTATTTCGCCAATGTCTTGTAGATGAAGAAGGCACGAAGGAGATTGATCGGTGAAACTAATGAAAAGTTAATTTTGAATTTGTACCAAGAAATAGTTGTTATTAGCTAGTTAGCTCTTTAACCTAAGGACACAGACAACACATGCATATATATCTTACACGGATATTTTTTGTACATTATACTTTAATTTTATTACTTACTATATATTTACATAAAAATCTACAATAAGGACTGAAAACAAACATTAAAAAACATTTAACACTCAAAGGACGGGGGACTTTGGGAGGAAGAATGGTGGGATTATGAAGGTTAACTCATGTTTCTTGGGACGTAAACTTTTACAGTTCCACTGTAGCAGGGTTATTGGGCCCATTTTGGAGTAGTTTAAAAAGTTGGCTTAAGTTTTTGGCAACGTTGGGCGGTAAGGGAATTTCACTACATGGAGCGACAATACTAAGTAGAAATTCGGAGATAAACTCAAGCATTTTACCTTGGGAGGGAGGGTTCTCAACATTGTTGTTGAGAGCGCATCCATTAGGAAGGGATGAGGAGTAATCACCGACAATAGTCTGAACAGCTTTTTTATCGTAGCCCTTTGCTAGAGGAGCTCGGGGACGAGGAGAGCGGAAAACTGTTTGCCGGTAGGAGGTTTTGGAGGAAGTTACATTAGTAGGAGTAAACATTTCTTTTGTTATCTCAGCATAGGACCTGCGGACAGGAGGAAACTGAGATGATGCTTCAATGTAAGATTTATTATTCTGAGACATGACCATTTTAATAGATTGCTGCCTGGAGAATTCTGGGCAGTCTTTATCAGTAGCAAAATGACTACCAGAGCAGTGTAAACATGTAGATAATTCCTTGATGACCAAACATGAGTCACCTGTATGGGGCTGAGCACATCTGTAGCATCTGGGCTTAGATCTGCAGATTGTTTTAATGTGGCCAAAACGGCAGCAGTTCTGGCACTGTATTGTTGGAAGTTTATATGTTTCAACTGGCAGTGAGGTGTGGTATGAATATACCTTAGCAGGAAGCATTTGCCCCCTGAAGGTTAGGACAACAGATTGGGTAGGCACCCAAGTGATGACACCCTCTGTGACAGATTTTCTATTCAGTCGCCTTGATTTCAGAACCTCACCACAGCCAGGCGGGAGCTCTAGCGAATCAACAAGCTCGTCCATCGACCAGTCCACGGGAACTCCTTTCACCAGCCCCATTCTGGTTATGTTGTATGTGGGAATTATAGCTCTATATTTGCATAACTTCAAAACTGGACTAACCAGAAAGTTGTTGGCATCTTGGGCAGAAGTAAACTCTACAGTAATTTTGTTGCGGCCTATATTTTTGACGCCGTCGTGGATAATTGAACCAATTTTGTGTTTGTGCAAGAATTGACCGAAATTTATAGCCCGTAATGACGCTCCAGAGGATGGGTCCTCCACTTCCCGTGAGACTTGGACGATAAAAGGCCCATTATCATCGTCAGAGTATGACTTGGCGCCTTCGGTGAAGGAAGGATGTATGTAAAGGCTTTGAACGGATGGGTTTACCTGAGTAGGATCAGTTATAGTTTTTTTGGCCGCATATACGTTGGTATCCTCTCCTTGTCGTTTGCGAGACAAGGCTGATGCCCCCGGGTCGGGCGGCTCAGGAGGTGTATCTAGATCCATTTTACTGGAAACACTATAACTACAGACACATAATAAATATTTAACCAACACCAAATACGGTTAGATTTATACGAATATCACCAATAACAACTATTTCTGCTGCTGTGTAAATTCACATAAAACACCGAAATTACACCGGAATCTCACTAACACGTGTGCACAAATTGACAGGCCAAGTTACAGTTCAATATAAACAACATCAAATCCTTTTCAAGACGAGTTTACAGTAAAATCAAAGAAAAATTTGAGAAAACCGCGTCACATGAAATGTTTGTAATTTTTTTATCGTAAAATTTATGTCAATGTTAAGTCATGACAGATGTCAGATTAACTTTTTTTTTTCCTTATTCTTTCCACTGACATCTATTATACAGTATACTATAGTACGCTAGACAGGCTTTTTTTTTTTTTTTTTTTTTTTTCTGTTCTGGCTTTACAGAGATTAGCCAATGTCAGGTGTCTATATGTTTAATAAAAGTTAGGGAAACTTAAAATAAAACATCAGGATTAATCTACTTAACTATTTGGATAGGAAAAGGATAGGGATTGATTCTACTTTATAAATATATTATACGATTTGTTCTATAGTTTGATATCATTTTTTTCTAGAAACAAAGATACAATTTTATAAACTTTATACGAATGGATATTTAATAAACAAATTATAGAGGTGGGAAATGGAATGTTTAATGATTCGAGATGAGCAAGAAAGGCAGAACGATCATACATAGGGCATGTAAAGAAAACATGGTTTAAGTCCCCATACTCCCCACAGGAACAAAAAGGATCAGGAACGATTTTCACTCTGTGCAAGTGCGCCGGGGTACAAACATGACCCAGGCGCAATCTACACAGAACAGAGGTGACTGTTTTAGAAAAAACGCATTGGCTAAACCAAGGTTTTCTCGGAATGGATACTTGAATTTTCTTGTAATGTTTACCAACTGAACTATCATTATTCCATACCCTATCCCACTCGTCATACAGATAAACCTTGGCTTGGTTTGCCAAGTCGGAACAATGATTCGTATATGGTACAATGTCTCCTATGCGAATAGCCTCATTTGCCAATTGATCCGCTCTTTCATTTCCAGGAATGCCGACATGACTTGGAACCCAAGCCAGCACTATGTTACAATTTTTCTGTGAAGATGTATATAGTAAATCTCTAATTCGAAAAACATTTGGAGACTGCTTATGAGACTTGAACGGAAATCCCATAATAGCCTCCAAAGCACTTCGGGAGTCTGTAAATACAATTGTTTTTGGTATTTTCAGAATTAAAATATATTCAATAGCTTTGAGTAAACCGTAACATTCACCCGTGTAAACTGATGTTTCTGGTGGAAATTTAATCTGCTGTATAACTTGGTATTGTGAATGGTAGACCCCAACGCCCACGCAACTCTTACTCCCATGTTTAGATGCATCGGTATATAAACAGTGCCAATCAGACCATTCATTATTAACAATATTAATAAAATCTTGTTTATAAAACAGGATTAGGGCTATTTTTCAATAGTCCTATATCCAATTTAATTTTGGGAACCGCAATAAGATTTTTGTAATTGTATTGGTATAAAGGCAGAGTAACACTGCGATGAGTGGGAGCTCCCAAGCTTTCATATTTTTTATAGCTTTTTACAAGACACGGTGAATCTTTATGCGTCCAGTAATTACAGGTATCAATCTGATCCGCAAGTTGCTTTACTTTTGGAAATAATGGATGGGAGATAAGCTGTAACGTACGGAAGAAAAATTTATCACAGAGTAACTGTCTCCTAAGATATAAGGGCGGATCACAGCATTCTACCTGCAAACAGTTTATGGGAGTTGATTTCATGGCACCTGTAACTAGTCTCAAAGCCTTGGACTGAACGAAATCAAGCTTTTTAATTGCACCGGTGTTACCAGGGTGTAATAAGAATGTCCCATAGTCTAAAATGCTCCTGATCAAAGCATTGTATAACAGTTTCATTGTAAAAGGATGTGCACCCCACCATACTCCAGAAAGACACCTTAAGATATTTAAGTTTCGCTCACACCTTAATAAAACATATTCACAGTGAGGAACCCCAGTCAGCTTGGAATCTAATATAACACCCAAAAATTTTGATTTATCTGTAACTGTTAGCGGTACATTATTGTAACTAATGTGAATACATGGGAGGATTCGTTTCCGAGAGAACAATACAACAGAGCTTTTAGATGGTGATAGTTCTAGACCATTATTGTCTAACCAAGACTTTAACTCGTTCAAAGCTAAGTTTAATAATTCACTGATATTATCTAATGATCGACCAGAAACATATAAAAGCAAATCATCCGCATATTGAAGAACATTTGCATATCTTAATACAGAAATTTCCAAATCGTAAGTATAAATGTTATACAAAATAGGGCTCAAAACCGAACCTTGTGGTAGGCCCTTCCATACAGTTCTACTAATGAATTCACTTTGGGAATGGCCTATTGAATACTTTATATATCTTTCGTATAACATATTTACAATAAAATTTATCAATAAGCTAGGAATATTCAGGGCCAACAGTTTACTCTTTAAAATTGAAATGTTAACATTATCATAGGCAGCATTTATATCTAGGAAGGCAGCTACCACTGATTCATTTTTGGAGAAACTGAGTCTGATGTCTGTGGTAAAGATGCTCAAGCTGTCAAGGGTACATTTACCTTTCCTGAAACCAAATTTTTACCTTTCCTGAAAAAAAAATTTATGTTCCAAAAACCATTCCAACCTGATTTTAATAAGGTGTTCAGCAGTTTTAGCTAACACAGATGATAGAGCTACTGGTCTATACGATTTTGGATCTGAACTCGATTTGTTCGGCTTCTGTAATAAGATCAATGTTTGTGATCTCCAGGATTCAGGAACGATACCCGCAATTATAATATTATTGATTAAAGAAAGATAATAACTAAGACTATTGTCGTCAAGATTTGACAAGAAAGAATAAGGAATACCGTCTTCACCTGGCGCAGAATCTATCGTTGATGAAAGTACGCCTTTCAGTTCTATAAGTGTAAATGGTGAATTCAAATCTGAATTGTTATAATAATTGTTATTGGATACTATTAGAGGCATTATGGTCATAGGACATTCAGGTACATATGGAGGACCTAATAGATCCATGATTTGCTCTGCTATTGCTGGAGATAATTTATTCTGTTGTGTGTCTCTAAATGCAGATCTGAACTTTCTAATATTTTGCCAAACTATTGATGATGAAACATTAGGATTTAAGGATTTACAAAACCTACGCCAACCTTCATACTTCTTTACCCTAAGTAGTTCCTTAGTAGAATTGGCAATTTGTAAGTAATGGTCAAAATTGTCATCAGTCATGTTTTTACAATATTGCTTCTCTGCTCCCTTTCTTTGTTTTACTGCATTAGTGCACTCTGCATCCCACCATGGTGGTGATGGAATAAATCCTGAACCATACTTTTTTAATGGAAAAATTTCATTTGCAGCTGCAATCAATGCAGTAGCTAATGTTTGTGAGCATTCTAATATGTTAGAGCTACTTATTGGTGGTAAACTATTAACTTTCTGTTCAACAGCTACTCTATACAAGTTCCACTTAGCATGAATAAGTTTATGTTTTATTCGTGGTTGTTTCACATGTTTTGGAGGTTTTTCAAAAGGAAAAGTTATAATAAGCGGGTAGTGATCACTACCATAAGTAGACTCTGCAGTTGACCAAAGGAGAGATGAAGCAAGATCAGGAGTGCAAATGGATAAATCAGGAGCACTAGGTGTCCGTGCAAGCCTTGTTGGAGACCCCATATTCAAAATACACAAGTTATGTGAGCTAATTAACTCTAACAATTGTTCTCCATAATAGGTTGATGTAGCACAACCCCATAACATGTGATGAGAATTAAAATCCCCTAAACATAAATAAGGTTTTGGCAAAAAATTTAAAAGTTGATTAATTTCATTAAATATATCATTACTAGGACGAGAAAAATATATAGACACATAACATACACTATTTACAATAACTGCAATAACTGATAAGTTATTGCTATGTACAGGGAGAGTGATATTTGTAAATGCCAGATTATTTTTGATGAGTATGGCCACTCCACCATACCCATCAGGTCTATCTTCTCTGACACAAACATAACCTGGCATTTTAAATAATGACTCCTTTCTCAACCATGTCTCTTGAAGACATATGAGAAAAGGTTCATGTTTATTCATTAAATGTATTAAATCGTGTTTTCTACTGTTGAGGCTCAGGCAATTCCACTGAACCACTTTGGCTCTGTGATCCATTGTTGTTTGGGATGTGGTATAATGCTTCAATTACTGTGGCAACGTGGGACGGTGTAACTATGTTTGATTGTGATAATAGTTGAATAAGTATTTTAATAATGTCAGCAATTTTCATGCTATTTTCAATATTGTTATTATTAATATTAGGCTTTTGTTTAGGGAAAACAGGATCTTTTATTATATCAGAATGAGCAAAGTGGTCATAGCCCTTACCAAGCTTTGACGGTGATCTCGGCTTGGCAAAGACTGTTTTTTTATATGACTGAGACTCTGATTTTGAATAAGATGGAAGGTTAGAGTTTTGAGGACTATGTATGTCCTTTGATGAAGAGGATGACACAGGTGTTGAAAACAAAGCTTCGGCATATGACATCTTTGAAACTGGTGGATGCATCTTAATTGCTTCCATATATGAAATACAACTTTTGCTCATTGTTTCTTTGATTGCTCTCTGTCTATTATGTTCTAGGCATTTTTTATCAATGGCTTGATGTGATCCGTTGCATAAGCAACACCGGTAATCCTCCTCTTCAACTTGGCAAGTGTCACCAGAGTGTCCTTGACCACACTTATAACATTTTGGCAAAGACCTGCATTGATTTTTAACATGAC